>NW_012101587.1:4395528-4436706 GCF_000951045.1 Mandrillus leucophaeus | reverse complement strand
AGAGAAAGAAAGAAAGAGAGAAAGAAGAGGAGAAGAGAAGAGAAGAAAAGAAAAAAGAAAAGAATAACGGCACACACGAGGAGATCATGAAGGCACACTGCCGAGGCTAATGCTGAGAGGAAATCTGTGAAAGAAACTGAATTCTTTGTCCTTTCTTGATTCTTGCTCATATGAGGTGGGGGGCTTGGGCTACTGGCATGAGGATGCACAGAGTTCTATAGGACGCTGAATTCAGCTGCCCACATCCACGTGACTTCCTGGCCCGACTGAAGATGAAGGAGGCAGTATTACTTTTGTTTGTGTTTGCCCGGTTATTGCTTACAGACAGAGCGCTGAAGTTCCGCTTTGGATTAAAAGCAAGGGGGTGGTTTCTCCCAACCCACCCTCATTGTAAGGTGAAAGAACAAGGGTATCAGTACTTTCAGACAACCTCCCCCACGACCATCATATGCTAAAATTTTTCAGAGCCTAAAGAGTTAGTTGATGTTTGTTGGCTCATTGAAAACACAAACTAGATATGCTACATGTAAGTCAACCTGAAGGGCCTTCCAGGATGGCAGATTTCCAGTGATATGAAACACAGTGTATTAGTCCTGCATGTCATCACCGCCCAGTCTCATCCAGATGTAAACTGTCACTAGGAGTGGCAATTAGCCGCACTTCAAGTTCTATATTTCTACATGTCTAGATGGCTTATTAAGCAGTTTTCTCCCCCAGCATTAAGTGTCCTATATGTGCAACACATTGGCAGGAATTTATCTATGGCATCTTTATTTCCTCTTTTATTTGCCTTCTTCCAAAAGGAATCTAAGCCAACCTACAAAAATATAAACAACGCAACAAAGTGACAGAAGACAAGTGGGTGAGAAAATTCTAGGAAAGAAAAATGAAGGTAAGTGAAGTTAGTAACATAAGGTGCCGCAGCCTGCCCGATGTCTGTGCCTTTCGGGGTTGGCTACAAATACGGCCACGGGCGCAGCAGCTGCCAATCCAAAGAAAGGAATGTCACCACGTACGTAACTCGTTGTGTTTTTTGAAAAAGAAATCTTTGCTTGTGAGAAGCAAAATCGTCTCTGCTGCTACAATGAGTGAGAACTGTTTTTCATGCATGTACAGAAAAAAGACACTGTGCAGTATGAGCCGCAGTCGCTTCCTAACATTACACCTTACAATGTGTTCATGGGACACATTTCTTAGAACGTTCCTTCTGGGAAGATGGCTTTCTACATCCCCATGAGGAGCATCCTAGCGGGTAGAGCAGATGGACCACCTTGGCCTAACGGCAAGAAGACACATGCGTCACAGGTGCTGCTATTACCTGCCTAAGGAAATGCACCGAGTCTCATCCTGTGATGAGGCCTGCTGAAGACAAAACATCAACATGTCGTTCAGTTAAAGCAATTCTACAGGGGCCGAAAAAAATGAGGTCTGGGTATGTGGGTCCCTGCTGGTCCAATTAATCCAGAAGTAGATTTTAAAGTACCAAAAAGTTTGGATGGCGTGTCTTTCAGACCAGGCTCTTGGTGAGCCCATAGAAGCAATGAGTTTGAAGTTATGCTTCTTGGGCAATACCTAATATGTGATTACTCTGTGTGGCCGATAAGGGCACAGTCACATGCTTTACTAGTCAGCCTCACTGGGAGGAGAATTAGCATCCTCTTAAAGCAGTTAAGGAGCCTGATGAGAACATGAGCCTGGCAAGATGACTTTCTACATCCCCAGGAGGAGTTTCTGAGCAAGCAGACCAGTGGACCACCTTGGCCTAATGGAGAGAAGACATTTATGTCATCGATGCTGGTATTACCCACCTGAGGAAATGCATGGAGTTTCATCTTGCTGGAATAGCGTCATGAAGGAACTGAGATTGATCGCGCCTCTGGAGATGGATCCTACAAGGAGGATTCAGCGCTGATGCTAGAATGGTGTTGCTCAGAGACAGTCTGCTTTATCTACCCAGCGCCACATAGGTGCATGACTTGGAATTTGGTGACACCTTCCAGTCTTCACTGACGGTTTTTCGAACATCTTACCAGCGTCAACTAGGAAGTAGACTTGTTATTAAGTGGCAAATCTGCACCTTCAATGATGAGGTAAAAAGGTTCTAGCTGAGTCACTGGCGTGGAGATGAGCACACATGGGAAGGCCTTTCATGGTGAGACAGATTCACAGGCAACCCAGCATATGCAGCTTCAGGACCAGGGATGCAGACGGGCTGGACCAGTCAGGGGCAAACAACCTTTGTACGAATTTGTCGCAGAGCGTATGAGACAAGGAGAGCCAGTTAAAATGCCCTGTGGTTTCTTCGGGATGATTTGAGACGGGAAATCAAAGCCCTTCCAGCCCCCATGTGGTTATCTTAGCCACAAACATAAAGGTGTTTTACACACACACACATTAGTAATGGACACATTGAAAGAACACGAAGAGCCAAGAGACACAGATTCCACTCTTCACTTCACCATGATCTCACCACGGAATTTTAAATAAGTGCATTAACATCTTTGTGTTTCCGATGCCTTGTCATGAAAATAAGTAACATTGAGTTTGGCAATTTCTGAGATATCTTAGAATTCACTGAGCCTTTGCAGATGGGCACAAAGTCTTTCACTTTAGGCGATACTTCTTTCCTAAAGGAAGAAGTCAAAACCAGAAAATACTTTACCTGATAACAAATACCAGTGGTATGGTCATATCTCAAAGGATAGTCATTTAGAAGACAGATAGGTAATGTCAGATGACAGTTTTATAACTTAACGTTGTTACATACAGAGAAAGCAAAGTGTGTTTTTGCCTTTTTAAAATCAAATTTTAAAAAATTCACATGATTCTTGTTAATAAGTTCCAAAGCATCTTACTGCAGTGAACCTATCTTACTATGCTATCTCACTGAAGGAGTAGGAAAATATCACCGATTTACTGCGATAAGGTAATTACTATAATAAGATAAATGTTAACTTTTTAATGAAAACCACTGTCCTTGAGTAATTGCTCTTCCGAGGACTGCTCCATATATGATTTCTTTGCAATTATTAAGATTAATTCACTTTTTTTTACTAGGAACGGACCAAAATACCAAGCCAAATGATCATTTTTATAAGCACATTTTCGAGTGTCCTAGAACTTAAGGAGAGAGAGAGAAATGGATTTAAGTCTTGTTTCCAAATCTATTTTATTAAGTCACAAACTGTCAAGTTTCTGGGTTCAGTTAAACACAAATAAAAGCAACAAAAGCCTAGTAAAAAACAGATGAGATTAAAAATAGGAGTGTCCATTGACCATCAGCTACAGAGCAGCAAAGTGAAGATTTAATTAGAACCTTCTTTGTTCACAAATCCACTGGCTTTTCATAAATGACTCATTGTGTGAACGTCCTGAATGCACAGATGCGTGACAGTACTGCACCTTCAGCATGCCTGTGGATTCAGGACGCCTCCAGGACGCTATTTAAGGAGGGTTATAGCTATAACAGCTTAACAGTAACAGCAGCACAGTTAATGGAAGAGCAGAATCCAACCAAAGCAGGGACTGAGAGCCTGTGTTTCCCTTCAAGATGCCTCATGTCCACATGTGTTTTGATTATTGGTTTGCTTAGCCTGGTATCGCGGGTTTGAGTGTCCAAGAAAAAAGCAAAACCAAAACCAAAAAACGCTGGGCTCTCTCCTCAGCGTTCCTTCCTGGCCTCCTGACATCACTTCTATTTTTAACCAGTAGAGGAGCCTGAGAGAAAAGGTGAGTACTAGCTATTGTTATTATGAAGTTAAGATATAGGACAGTTAGCGTAAGTGGCAGTGAGAATTTTAAAGATGGTCCCAAAGACCCCGATCCCTGGTTATTCAAGGATGCACTGCTGTGTGCACTGCTGTGAAGGGTGGATGTGCAGAAGATCTGGGTCAGCCTGATCCATGCCATAAAAGGTGAGCCCTTTCACAGTGGAGTTTATTCAGCTGGAGGTGGAAGTAGAGGCTGACGGGATTGAAACCATGAGAAGGAAGCAACACACACGGGTGTCCTTGAGTAAAGAAATGTGGCAGTCTGTAGCAGCAGAGGGTGGCCTTGGCCAACAGCCACCAAAGAAATGAGACCGCAGTCCCACAGCAGCAAGGACCTGGATCCTTCCAACCACCTGGATGAGCTTGGAAGCAGCATCTCCCTCAGAGTCTCCAAATAAGAGGCCAGCCCAGCTGGCACCTTAACTTGGGCTTGTGCGACCCTAAGCAGAGAATGCAGATAAGTCTACCTGGATTTTTAACCTACAGAACAGTGAGTTAATAAATGGATGTCCTTGTAAGCTGCTAAATTTGAGGTTCTTTGTTCTGTAGCAACAGATAGTGAGTAGAACTTAGAACCTAACACTCCCTTTGAGGAAAGTATTGAGACCCATACTTCTTTGATGACCCATAGTTCTTTTATGAGATTTTGCTTGAGATCTCACAATAGTTGAAGTCATAAATGAGGGTTAAATTATAGAGAAGAAGACTTGGAACGAGCTGAGTACCATGGCTGCCGTAGACAGGATGGTGATCCCTGTAAGCCATGTTACACATCACCGACTGATATAGTTTGGCTATGTCCCCACCCAAATCTCATCTCAAATTCCCACCTGTTGTTGGAGGGACCTGGTGGGAGATAATTGAATCATGGGAATAGGTTTTTCCCGTGCTGTGAATAAGTCTCATGAGATCTGGTGGTTTTAAAAATGGGAGCTTCCCTGCACAAGCTCTTTGCTCTTGTCAGCTCCCATGTAAAATGTGCCTTTCACCTCCTGTCATGATTGTGAGGCCTCCCCAGCCATGTGGAACTGTAAGTCCATTAAAACCTCCTTTTCTTCCCAGTCTCAGGTATGTCCTTATCAGCAACATGAAAATGGACTAATACAATAAATAGGTACCAGTAGAGTGGGGCACTGCTGAAAAGATACCTGAAAATGTGGAAGCAACTTTGGAACTGGGTATCTGGCAGAGGTTGGAACATTTTGGAGGGCTCAGAAGAAGACAGGAAAATGTGGGAAAGTCTGGAACTTTCTAGAGACTTGTTGAATGGCTTTGACCAAAATGACATGGACAATGAAATACAGGCTGAGGTGGTCTTAGACAGAGATGAGGAACTTGTTGGGAACTGGAGCAAAGGTGACTCTTGTTATGTTTTAGCAAAAGACTGGTGGCATTTTTCCCCTGCTCTAGAAATTTGTGGTACTTTGAACTTGAGAGAGATGATTTAAGGAATCTGGCAGAATAAATTTCTAAGCAGCAAAATATTCAAGAGGTGACTTGGCTGCTGTTAAAGGCATTCATTTTTATAAGGAAAGTAGAGCATAAAAGTTTGGAAAATTTGCAACTTGACAATGCAATAGAAAAGAAAATCCCATTTCCTGAGGAGAAATCCAAGCCCAAAAATTTGCATAAATAACGAGGAGCCAAATGTTATTCCCCAAGACAATGGGGAAAATGTCTCCAGGGAATGTCAGAGGTCTTCACAGCAGCCCCTCCCATCACAGACCGGGAGGCCTAGTAGGAAAATGTGGTTTTGTGGGCTGAGCCTAGGGTCCCTGTGCTGTGAGCAGCCTAGAGACTTGGTGCCGTCTGTCTTAGCCACACTAGCCATTGCTGAAAGGGGGCCAATGTAGAGCTCAGGCCATGGCTTCAGAAGGGGCAAGCCTCAAGCTTTGGCAACTTCCACATGGTGTTGAGCTGGCAAATGCACAGAAGTCAAGAACTGAGGTTTGGGAACCTCCACCTAGATTTCAGAAGATGTATGGAAACACCTGGATGTCCAGACAGAAGTGTGCTGCAGGGGCAGGGCCCTCATAGAGAACATCTGCTAGGGTAGTGTGGAAGGGAAATGGGGAGTTGGAGCCCCCCACAGACTCCCTACTGGGGTACTGCCTAGTGGAGCTGTGAGAAGACTGTCCTCCAGAGCCCAGAATGGTAGATCCATCAACAGTTTGCTCCATCTGCCTGGAAAAGTTGCAGACACTCAACCCCAGCCCATGAAAAGCCACAGGGTCAGAGCTATGCAAGATCGTTGAAACCCATCTCTTGTATCAGTGTAACCTGGATGTGAGACATGGAGTCAAAGGAGATCATTTTAGAGCTCTAAGATTTAATTGCCTCATTGGATTTTGGACTTACATGGGGCCTGTAGCCCCTTTGTATTGGCCAATTTCTCCCATTTGGAATGGCTGTAATTTACCCAATGCCTGTACCCCCATTGTATCTAGGAAGTAACTAACTTGCTTTTGATTTTACAGGTCATAGGAGGAAGGGACTTGCCTTGTCTTGGATGAGACTTTGGACTGTGAACTTTTAAGTTAATGCTGAAACGAGTTAAGACTTTGGGGGACTGTTGGGAAGGCATGATTGGTTTTGAAATGTGAGACCATGAGATTTTGGAGGCACCAGGGGTGCAATGATGTGGTTTGGCTGTGTCCTCACCCAAATCTCATCTTGAATTCCCACATGTGTGAGAGGCACCTGGTAGGAGGTAATTGAATCACAGGGGCAGGTATTTCCCATGCTGTTCTCATGATAGTGAATAAATCTCATGAGAGCTGATGGTTTTAAAAATGGAAATTTCCTTGCACAGGCTCTCTTCTGTTGTCTGACGCCATGTAAGACATGCCTTTCACCTTCCACCATGATTGCAAGGCCTCCCCAGCCACATGGAACTGCAAGTCTATTAAAACCTCTTTTCCTTTCCAGTCTCGGGTGTGCCTTTATTAGCAGCATGAAAATGGACTAATACACCAATCGACTGGGCTGTCACGTCCTTCTGTCTTCCTTACATTCCAGAATACCTCCTATGGGAGAGAGAATAGTGTCATCCTGTATAACCCCAAAGGGAAATGCTGCAGACCAACATGCCATAGGAAGCAGAACTGGCTGCCATTCAGAACTATCAACAGTGAGAAGAGCCAATTCAGGAAATTGTGGAGCAAAGCACAGACTGAATCACTAGTATGAAGGAGAGCATGCTCTGTGTTCACTAAATCCAGCTCACTTTCTCCTCCCTGGGAACACTCTTCCAGTCATACTTTGCACCATCTCACACTTACATGGGTCACAAGATTAGCTGCAGGCAATGAAATGTGAGCTGAGATGATGGCATTACTTCCAGGCTGAAGCAATGTAAAACCTGGTGATCCTCTGCTCTCTCTGCCCCTGGCGTAGTGAACAAGGAGGGCTTGTGTTAAGTGAATAGGTCTAGGCTGCCAGTGCAACCTGGATCTCTGAGTCACTACGTGGACTGTAGCTGCCTTGGAAAGCTGCCTGCACCCCCATTGGATGTTTAATGAGTAAAAAACAAACTTTGCTATATTTTGTGGCTGTTTGTCTTTCTCTCTACCCGCTCTGTAACCTAGCCTATCCAGCTACTCAATAGAACCATTGTAAAACCAGATTTTAAAATCAAGCAGACTGGAATAAGTAAATGCTAAGATCATGGCATTTAAGAGCCTTGATTTTCTGATTTAGTTAGTTGTACCAACTAATCAATGACGATAACAGGAACATGAGAATAATTATGATTAATATTCAGTATGGATCTATTCTGTGCCAAGCACTATGCTGGATGCAATATATCTATTGCCTCCCTTTGTCCTCCAGGAGCTCTATGACATAGGCACTAGTCTCATTCCTGTTTCAGAGAAGAGAAAACAAAGGCAAGAGGGTTTAATTAATTAACCCAATATTGCACAGCTAGCAAATAGTGGATCTGGGAAGGGAAGCCTTTGGCCTTCCAATATAAAACTCTTTCCACAGCAAGTTGAGCAAGTGGAGCAAATTACATATAGAATTCTAAATGCATCTGTTCCATAATTTTGTTAAATAGAAGATGGTGTCTTCTGTCTTATTTCTGATGCTTTTCCTGCTAAAGCCACTTAGTTGCTTGCATTAGCATTGTGCAAGACCTTCAAGGAACTGTCAGGGTTTTTTATAGAGTATTACCTACTATCTCAGGATCCGTGATGATAATGAATTAGAATAAAAGTGTGAGAGGTTATAAATGGCCACAAGTTATTTGAAGTTCCTCTCGGTAGAATGTAAAGTCTATTCATCTACCCCTTGATCCTTTGCTAGCCCTGTGACCAGCTTTGACCAACACAGTGTAGCAGAAATGACACCGAGTGACTCCCGACCTCTGCTTCCAAGCGATCTTGCAGCCTCTGCTCTTGAAAAGCCTCTCCACACTAGGTGGAAGCTGCAATAACATCCCACGTGTAAGGAGAGAGGCTCAGCCTCCTGGGCCCACCCTGCTAAGGTTCCACCGGTGTGAGAACAACCCTGCTCAACTACCCAGTCCCAGCCCAGCCACCCGCTGACTGCAGCCATGAGAACCAGACAGTCAACCCAAGGACGCGTGAGAAATATGGAATCGCCATTGCTCTAAGTGGTCATTTATTTTGTGGTGATTTGTTATGCAGCAATACTGATAAAACAAAGTTAAACTCTTTTATTAAACTGAACAAAACTCTGGAAAATTCAGATCAGGGAATTCTCCTAGCTTAACTATAGAAAATAGACCTGGTGACTTTAAAGGACTTTTTTTCCTCCACTTTAAAAAAAAAAAAAATCCATTTGCTAAATCTAATTATGTCATCATTGATTTTAGAAATAAGAGGTAATTTTTCCATCAACTGGTCAAAACTCAATTTCATTTATCACTGGGAGATAAAAAGGAGTCTATTCTCTTCCTTGACTCTATTTTGTTCATTTTCTGAATAGTTGAATAGCATTACATGCAAAGTATCTATTGGGAAATAATTCTATACTTAATGTTAGAGCCAGTGAGACCTCACACGCTCAGGCAGGTCGCACAAGGTCAATTATCGGTCATTTCTGAGAACTGTCTTCTTATGTGCTGCTGGAAGTGTCACGGGAGATTTACTATTGTCATATCCAGCCAATAACCTGGCATGGAGGAGCTCTGTCTTTTGGAAAGGATATAAAAGTAAAGAACGGAGCACTCAGGGACATGAAAGAGCTCGTGGCATTTCGAGTTGATCCTAACATCCTGGATAAATTCCAATCGCAGTAATGGCATTCACTTATGCTTTTGTTATAAGCAATTAAGGCATCCACTGTTTTGCTCCATCTCATTCCCTCCTAACTAATCTCCTCTGCGTCTGATCAACTGATCCTTATATTGCTGAGTGACCAGATGCTGCTTAAACCAGGGGTCCACAAGCTTTGTTCTGTAAAGGGCAGAGTAAATATTTCAGGTTTCGCAGGCCAAATGGCAAAATTGTAGACATTATCCTGGTATTTATGTAACAAAAGAAAAAACACATTTCCACAGATTTTTGATGAAATTGAAAATACAAGAACAAGGATTGAGTACAATGTTTTAGCTCTACTGCTCATGAGAAAACTGTCACTCTTTTGCAGCATAACATTCGTTTAGCTGAGGTTCAAAGTTAATGTTTTTAATCATCAAATCAATTGCAAATGTTCATCTGTAAAATCACTCTTAGCTGAAAAACAGTCAGGGGGCAGGATTTGCTCCTTGGGTTTTACTCTGCCCAGTTTAGGGAGAGCTCTCTGTACCTTGGTGGCAAATAGGCTTCCTCCCATGCCAGATGGGGGCCACGAGTGTGGGGTCCTGTGGGCTTGCGAGCTACAGCTGGATCTTGGGAGGGAATACCTGCTGTTGGGAGGCCAATGGCTGCCATAGGCAATGACAACCTTCATGCCATTTCTTCATACACTCAGTCTATGCATTGCTTTGTCTGGGTGTGTAGTTTCCTTTTATGAAAGTTCTCTAGCTGTGAGGCACTTGGAAGGAAGAGGCCCTTTCTCATGAGACACTTATCCTCACTCCAAGGTGGACTGTGCCCACTGCCCATCCCGCTGAGTGAGGGGCTAACCAGCCGGATTGAGAGAGGCGGGGCCCAGATGGGGTCCCCACTCTGCAGGCCAGCACCCAGTGCTCTCTCTTGCTCTTTGATAGCCTTGCCAGGTTTACTTTGAGCTTTTTCTGTTTGTTAGTCCTTTATTGGGAGAAAGCGTTGGGAAGACTGTCTTAAAAACAAACAGTTTTAGAAAGTCACTCTTCATTAGAATGGATTGCTAAAAATCTGAATATTTTAGATTGATATTTCAGTCTGCTCAAAACTCATTTAAATTACTCGACAGTTAAATACATGTAGACTGTATTGCAATTTGATCGAACCACTGCTCCAGGTTAACCTAATTGTTTTGAAACTGGTGTTTTGCATATTCAATCAGGACAAAATTTATATTAGGCCAACCTATGAAAAGAAGAAATGAATTGTCTCTGGAAATGACAGATTTACTCTCACTAAACATATCCAGACATAGTGTAGTCAACCTAGACAACCAATTGGTGTGCTTTTTGCTAGGAGTGATAGGAGTGAGTATTTGGACTCTGATCTTCAAACATTTCAGTCCCGTGATTCAATGAGTCTGAGGCAAAATCGCATGGATTCGGGTATTACCTGACAACAGATTGCATCTCCCTTCTGACCCAGCTAGTTAAAAATACAGTCCTCCTGTGTCTGTGCAGATGCTTCTGTAAACAAACCCACTGGACTGTCAGTCGTATAAAAGTATAGCACATATAATTATGCACAGTGCATCACACAGGCACACCTTGGAGATATGGTGGGCTTGGTTCCATACCACTACAATAAAGCAAATATCACAAATTTTTTTAAATTTCCCAGTGCATATAAAAGTTAGGTTTAAACTATACTGTAGTCTATTAAGTGTGCAATAGCATTATGTCTAAAAAATGTACCTACCTTAATTTAAAATGTGTTCTTGATAAAAATTGCTATAGCAATCATCTGCGCTTTTAGCCAATCATCATCGTTTTGCTGGTAAAGGGCCTTGCCGCAACATCAGTGGCTGCTGACTGATCAGGATAGTGGTTGTTGGAGGTCGGGGTGGCTGTGGCAATGTCTTAAATAAGACAATAGTTAAGTTTACCACATCAATCGACTCTTCCTTTCACGAAAGGTTTCTCTGTGGCAGGCAATGTTGTTTCATAGCATTTTACCCACAGTAGAACTTCTTTCGAAATTGCAGTCAATCCTCTCAAACCCTGCAGCTGCTTTGTCTTCTAAGTTTATGTCCTATTATAAACCCTTCATTGTCATTTCAAAAATGCTCACAGCGTTCTCATAAGGAGTAGGTTCCATCTCAAGAAACCACCTTCCTTGCTCATCTATGAGAAGCAACTCCTCATCCATTCAGGTTTCACCAAGAGATTGCAGCAGTTCAGCCACCTTTTCAGCCTCCACTTCTAATTCTTGTTCTCCACCACATCTGCAGTGACTTCCTCCACTGAAGCCCTGAATGTCTCAAAGTCATCCATGAGAGGTAGAATCAACTTCTTCCAAACTCCTGTTAATGTAGATATTTTAACCTCCTCCTACAAATCATGAATGTGCTTAATGATGTCTAGGATAGTGAATCCTTTCCAGAAGGTTTTCTATTTATTTTGCCCAGATCCATCAGAGGAATCACTCTCTGTGGCGCTGTAGCCTTACAAAGTGCATTTCTTAAATAGTAAGACCTAAAAGCGAGAATTACTCCTTGATCTATGGGCTGAAGACTGCATGTTGTCCTAGCAGGCATGAAAACAACATTCATCTTGTACGTCTCCATCAGAGCTCTTGGGTGACCAGGTGCATTGTCAATGAGCAGTAAATCTCAACAATGGGCTTAAAGTATTCACTCTACTGTGCAGTATAAACTATAGTGTAAACAGATGTGCTGTCATCCAGGCTTTGTTAACCCATTTCTAGAGCACAGGAAGGATAGATTTAGCATCACTATGAAGGTCTCTAGGATTTTCAAAATGATAAATGACCATTGGCTTCAACTTAAGTTCACCAGCTGCATTATCCCCTAATAAAGGAGTCGTCCTATCCTTTGAAGCTTTGAAGCCAACACTGACTTCTCCTCTCTGGCTATGAAAGTCCTATCTTCTTTCAATAAGAGCTGTTCTGTCTATATTGAAAACAATGGAGTGACCTTTGTCAATGTTCTTAGATCTTCTGGAGAACTTGCTGCAGTTTCTCCACCTGCGCGTGCTGCTTCATCTTGCATTTTTATGTCATGGAGGTGGCTTTTCTCCATCGACCTCATGAACCAACCTCTGCTGGTTTCCAACGTTTCTTCTTCAGTTTCCTCACTTCTCTCAGGCTTCACAGAATCAAAGAGAGTTAGGGCCTTGCTCTGGATTAGGCTTTGGCTTAAGAGAATCTTGTGACTGGTTTGATCTTCTATCCGGATCACTCAAACTTCCTCCATATCCATAATAAGGCTGTTTTGCTTTCTTATCACTCATGTGTTCACTGGAATAGCACTTTTACTCTCCTTCAATAACTTTTTTCTTTTTTTCAGAGAGTCTTGCTCTGTCACCCAGGCTGGAGTGCAGAGGCATGATCTCTGCCCACTGCAACCACTCCCTCTCTCAGGTTCAAGCAATTCTCTTGCCTCAGCCTCCCGAGTAACTGGCATTGCAAGAACTTTTTATTTGTATACACCCGGGGCCCGGGTTTCACCCTCTCTCAGCTGTCCACGTGTTTTCCTCATCAAGCGTCATCATTCCTAGCTTTTATTTTAAAGTGAGAGTTGTGCAACCCTCCCTCTTATTTGAACCCTTGGAGGTCATTATAGAGGTATTAATTGGCCTAAATTCAATCTCGTTACATCTTGGGGAATGGGGAGGTCCAAGGAGAGAGTGGGCCAGTGGGTGGAGAAGTCAGAACACACGCAACACTCATCCATTAAGTTCGCCGTCTCCTATGGGCCGGTTCGTGCTACTCCAAGACAATTGTAATAGTGACATCAAAGATCACTCATCACAGGTCACCACAACAGATATAATAATGATGGAAATGTCTGAAATATTTTGAAAATTACCAAATATGACACAGAGGCATAAAGTAAGCATGTGCTGTTGAAAAAATGAAACCAATAGACTTGCTCCACGCAAGGTTGACACAAACCTCCAATTTGTAAAATACCCAATATCCATGAAGCACAATAAAATGAGGTATGCCTGTACTTGACAACAGTCCAAAACTACTATGTTATTGATTTACATGTTTAACATACTATATTTTTAATCTTTATTTTGGGTTGTACTCCTACTTATTTTTTTTTAAGCTGACTTAAAACAACTTCAGGAAGTCTTTCAGGAGATTTTCTATAAGAAGGCACTGTTATCACAGGAGATGACAGCTCCAGGCATGTTACTGGCCCTGGAGACCTTCCCGTGGGACAAGATGTGGAAGTGGAAGGCAGTGATATTGATCATCCTGATCCTGTGCTGGCCTGGGCTCATGTGGATTTTGTGTTTTAAGTATTATTATAAAAGACTCAAAAAGTTTTTAAAAAAAAAAGGCTATGAAATAAAAATGTTACAGCAAGCTGATATTGATGTATTGTTGAATAAAATGTTTGTGTATGTTAGTATAGCCTAAGTGTCCAGTGTTTATAAAGTCTACAGTAGTGTAGAGTAACGTCCTAGGCCTTCACATTCACTCACCACTCACTCACTGACTCACCCAGAGAGCTGCTACTCCTGCAAGCTCCATTCACAGTAAGTATTCCATACAGAGGCACTATTTTTTTAATCTTGTATACCATATTTTTATTCTACCTATTTTGTTTAGATATATTTAGATATACAAATACTTACCGTTGTGTTACAGTTCCTCACGGTATTCAGTAGAGTAACATGCTATACAGGTTTGTAGCCTGGGAGTAACAGGCTACACGATATAGAATGGGTGTATAGTAGGCTGTATCATCAAGGCCTATATTAATGCATTCTAGGACGCTTACACAGCAACAGAATCATCTGACCATGCATTTCTCAGAACATATTGCTGTTCTAAGCCATGCGTGATTGTACGTACTTACACAGGAGACAAGAGAGTAGGTACAAACTTATCTCTACCACTAGAAAGCACAGTGCAGCACACTCATAGTCTCTGGATGAATTCTAAATCTCTCTAATGAATATTACATACGCATGTGTGTAGCTATTATGTGCATTTGATAACATATAAGGACCTTGCTCGTAGCATGAAGTTACCAGCTGTAAAATATATTTTATCAACTTGACAGAGTTCCAAGTGTCACCACACTATGTTCTAATAACTAGATAAATACTACTCTGAGACCTACCTTATAGAAGCAGAGGAATTGGCCACTGTCTTCAACAGTGCTCACGGCATGGGATCGAATTCAGAGCATCCAGTGGGAATTCCTTATTTGTGTAAAATATTATTTCAGCACAGGTACCTGCTATCCCTGGGTTTAAAACACCAGAAGCCCTCTAGCTGCACAATGTCTGGCTTAAAAGCCAGGTGCATTAAAAGTCAGGTTCTGTCGGTCCTTGCGTCTTGAAGCACAAATGAACTCAGGAGAGAGCTGCCCTGAACAATACCTGCGCCTGCAGGCACACAACTTCAGGTAACTGCCTCTGCGGGCTCGCCTAGAGGAACTTGCTGGAAGTCAGTGCAAATGAGAACTGATTCCTGGGAGCAGAAAGAAACATTCAGGATCCTTAAAGGCAGAGATGCATTTGTGGACAACATTTGCACTGCATCAGACCAACATCATTCCAAAACACTTCAATCCATTGCCTAGAAACTTGGACTTCCATTTACAACCTGTGCACCACCCTGAGAAGAAAATAGAAAAAAAAAAACAAAAAAAAAAACAGCTGTTTGTACATTTGTGTTAGTTTCAAAACAATATTTAAAAATTGGGGGGTTTGAGTTCTCTAAGGAAGAGGATAGTTCAGTAATAGATCCTAGACTGATGCTGCTCTTTCTTCAAAACAAAACAAAACAAAACAAAAACAGAACCATAATTTGCAGAGTAAAATTCACTTTTTTAGTGCATAAATTTATGAGTGTTAACAAATGCATAGATCTATATCCACTACCACAATCAGGACATTCTAGAACATTCTGTACCCTCACCTGGGGAGTCACAGCTCCTCCCACTCCCAGCCCCAAAAGCCAGGGATCTGTTTTCTGTCTCTATCGCTTTGCATTTTCCAGAATGTTGTATAAATACAATCCTCCAGCACACAGACTTTTGAAACTGGCTTTTTTCACTTAGCCCGTGATTCACTAGAGATCCATCCATGCTGCGTGTGCTGTGATGTCTTCCTTTTCATAGCTGAGTGCTATTCCTTCGTATGGTTATACCACAGTTTGTTTGTCTGTGCACCAGCTCAAAGACATTTGGGTGGTTTCTTGCTTGGTGCAATTGTGAATACAGCAGCTGTAAACATTTGAGTAGAGTCGTTTTGTGAGAACATACATTTTCACGTCTCTTGGGTAAATACCAAGGAAGGGATTGCTAGATCATGTGGTAAAGACATGTTTAACTTTTTGAGAAATGATGCCGTTTACTTTCCAGCCAATGTGGACTAAAGATATATTGCCTTCCCTTTAAGAGGAATGAATAAACATTCTTTCTGTTAGGAAATCCCTCTTCATAGAAACAGTGAATGGAAACAATGCATGGAAAATTAGATCAGAAGAATTGTAAAATGGGCTTGGTCCAATCTCTGAATTTTTCAGAATGAGGAAACTGAAGCCCAGAGAAATGGAGCATATCCAAGTTCATGCAGGAGCAAGTGATGGATTTGGATTGGGGGTGGGGGCTCCTCCCCCAGGCTCCGCTCCTGTCTGCCTTCCACTGGCTGCTGGCTCTGTGTAGAGTCTCCTGTGAATTAGAGAGCTTGGAGGAAAATCTATTTAAGGAAAACACGTCCTATATTTTAAGGAATAAGTAGGGTGTAGGAGTGGAAGCATCCAGGTAAATTATTTACATTAATCAAATTCATTGACTCAGCCCCCATTTCCTTTGTCCCAGTTACATACATCTTTAACCTACTGGATGTCAGACCATCTCTCCTTCTGGAGAGCAGCTAATACGAACATTAACACATGTGTGTTTACCTTAATTATTATTAAATTCCTACGTATAAAAATATGACATTTGTGGCAAACAAAGCTCACTGTAGTTGCAGGCTCCATGACACATGAAGACATAATCTTAATTTTGTTCCAAGTCCATTTATTTGATTCAAGTCCCTCTTCTTAGATAAATTCGTAGTTAGTGCACAGAAATTTTCTAATAAACACCTGAGATTAAAATACTGTCTCTGAGAGCAAAATTACAATTTGTAGTTGCAACATGCATTCAATTATGATCACTCAGAGAAAGGAAAAAATAAGGAGAAGAAAAAAAACTACATACGCCAAGAAAAAGTAAAGTATTCGAAAGTAATTCAAATCTTAATTCCATAATCTGTTTTTAATTACCCACATTATGATCATGCACAGGGTGATCATTTCAGAATCTCAAATATCCAATACTTTGGCCTGAAGCTGTGGGGGTAATTTCTTTATAACTGGGTAAGAATATGTCATCTATGTCTGGTCTAGATTCAGCAAGAGTATTTGCAAGTGATATCTAAAGTCTCATATCTGGACTGGGTTCAGTCTGTGTGAAAACATCCTACTAATATTGCTTATTTTGTCTAATACCTTCACAAAGCATTTAAAATATCTTTACCCCTTATACACGTACTTCTCTTTTCTAGTTCTATAATCTGGTTTTGTGTGGTTTCGTGGGGGAGTCTAGGTAAGAGCCAAGGCATCTGCTGTTGTCAACCTTCAAGAAATTCCAAATGTCAAATGCTGTGGAAAGAAATGTTTGCTTTTCTGGTTAGAGTAAGACCCTAACCCCAAACGAAATGAAGCCCTCTTGATCCTACCTTCTGCCTTTCATCTTCCTCCTTCTTCTTGCTGCGAGCGTTGTGCTGGCCTCGGATGTGTTCTGGAATATTCTGCCCTAGCATTCAGAAGCCAAGGGCTGAAAACCCTTGTTTGCCCCAGTGCAGATGAGACAGACTGGGCCCTCCACAAAGGCTTTATTAAAAAGTAAAAGAGGCCACGCACCGTGGCTCAGGCCTATAATCCTAGCCACTGTGGGAGGCAAAAGCAGGCAGGTCCCTTGAGGTCAGAAGTTTGAGACCAGCCTGGCCAACATAGTGAAACTCCATCGCTACCAAAAAATACAAAAAAGTTAGCTGGACGTGGTGGCATTCGCCTGTAATCCCAGCTACTCCAGAGGCCGATGCACGAGAATTGCTTGAACCTGGGAGGCGGAGGTTGCAATGAGCCGAGATTGTGCCACTGCACTGCAGTCTGGGTGACAGGGTGAGACTCTGCCTCCAAACGAAACAAAAACCAAACAAAAAAAAAAAAGTAAAGGAGGGCAGAGAAGAATGGCTCACCATGTATACAAACTGAACAATTCATAAGCCTTCCATACTCAGCTGACTTCCTGAGCCAACAGGGCTTGTTTCATTTCACAAGGCTTCCTAAAGTGTAAAGAGGTTGCACCTCGGTCATTTCTGTTACGCTTTTCTCTCAAACCCAAACACCCTTTAATTTTTCTGTTTGTACTAGCAATCTGTGAACCTACTTGTTACCCAGACACCAGAAATCACGTATGCCCTCTTCCGGGAAAGCCTGACACTCTCTCCTTCTTTGGCAGACTGGCCTTGCCCTCAATCAGCTCTGTTTCTTAACAGTTCTTGAGCTTTTCAACCACAGAGAGAGGGTGGACTCTCAGAACCAGCGGGTCTAGCTAGGAGAGGAAGCCACATGTCCATCCCAGAAGAGACAGGAACATGGTCGACCTGTGCCCTTTCTCTCAACCTTTGCAGACCCATGTTACCTCCTCCAGGATGGGCACTCAGGAGAGAGGAATCAGCCCCAGGTTCTCTGCTGGCAGAGCCTCCCCTCTTTGGCATGAAAGTCTCTGGAAGTCACTCGTCCACAAGGCAGGTGAGTTTATCAGCTTTTGTTGGTTGTTCAGCCCAGGGCAGCTGGTGTGCTGTGCTGGGCTGCGGAGCATCCTGTCCTTCTCAGCTCTGGAATCTCAGCTCAAGATTGACAGAAACAAAGCACATCACCAGGAGAAGCCACCCTCTCAGACCCTAGTGGTCCACCTTTCTTTTGTTGTTGCTGTTTATGTGGAGTCTCACTCTGTCGCCCAGACTGGAGTACAGTGGTGCAGTCTTGGCTCACTCCAACCTCCGCTTCCCGGGTTCAAGTGATTCTCCTGCCTGAGCCTCCCGAGTACCTGGGATTATGGGCGTGCACCACCACACCCAGCTAATTTTTGTATTTTTAGTAGGGACAGGATTTCACCATGTTGGTCAGGCTGGTCTCGAACTCCTGACCTTGTGATTGCCCTGTCAAAGTGCTGGGATTACCAGCATGAGCCACCGTGCCCAACCAGTGGTCCGCCTCTCTAAGACACACACAGGATGTCTGGGGGGAATTTGGAGGCTGCTGCTCTCCATGGACATGGGTCCTGAACCTGTATCTTGTGGGTGGTGACATAGATGCTAGGTGCCCCAGTGTATGCAACAGCGGCATTGCTGCCCTCACTGTCTTTCCCTGCACCCCATTTTCTTTCTTTGGTCCTGTCCATTATTGGTTTATAAAGTCACCCAAAGGCATGCAGAGGGTCTCACACAGATGCCAGTGGAGGTCATGCAGGGTGGCACGTGCCTGCCAGAACCCAGCGTTGGCAAGACAAGGATACTGCGCCCCCCATCCCTGAAGTTTAATGTTCCATCACAAAGCCAGGTTCAGGAGGAAACAACATTCAGAAGGCCAGGCACATATGAGACTACAACGCAATCATTATTTCCAGAGTGCTGCTGTGAGCAGGGCTCTGTGTACGGTTGCACTCCAGAGTCTTTAGAAGTGTCTGGTGACACAACTCAGAATATGCAACAACCAAGTGTTCCTTATGGTCATTAAGCTAAGAATAAGTGCTTCCAAACTCTAGCAAATATGACATTGTGATACCCGTTGCCTTGCATCTGATAATTCAAGCTTGATCACAATGCACTACTTCCAGTGGGAAATAATGGAGCGGAACTCTCAACTGAGAACTTTCTCCTCCATATGGTTCACAAGTTCCCTGGGATGTGCAATCCTACTGGGAGCGCCATCTGGATAAACTCCACACAGGCCCACGCAGAGGCAAGCTCTTCACGCTAACTCAGCCGCAGATTTCATTCTCCTGCAAATACATTCAGACAAAAGGTGGGATTTCCTTCTACCTTTCTTCCTGGCCATTCGCTCTTGCAAGGTGCAGCTTATGCAGGGTATCTCTTTTCTGGGTAATGAGCCAAACTTGCAAACCTAAAAAGATGAATTGGAGAATTTCCTACCTCATTGAGGACCCACGGCAAGTAGTTTTCTCTCCAGCCACGGATACGTTTTACTGGTGGAATAATCAGATTCGCCATCACACTAACAGTGAACTTGTCTTATCTTCATGACCAGAGTGTCAAGTCCTAAAGGGCCAAGAGGGATTTTGCAAATGTCTGGGTTTCTTCCATTGTCTAGGCACAGAAGATGAGGTAGGATTCTTAGTGGCAAGCGAAAGATTAGCATAAACAGAAGGAAATTCACTGAAAGGAAATTAGGTGGCACAGGGAAACACTGGGGAGACTAGAGAAGGAGGCTCAAGGCTACGTTTTAAGAAACACTTCCCCAGATAATCTGCCTGGCTGTATTAATTAATCGTCTCCATTGCCCCAGTTGGCAGGACTGCACCAGCAAGCCACAGCCATGAGCCTGGACAGGTCTTTGTGCAGGTGGCATGACCTTGCACCCCCTCTCCTAGTGCCCTTTGTCTAGCGTCTCTAATGCTTGAGTCAATGTCTGGCCTCAGTGAATTTGATTGGGAGTGAGTAGGTTACACATTGGAGCCTCAGGGACAAGGGAGGCTGGGAAAGTCATTATCTATAATTTGCTGCTTCTAAAGAGGAGATAGTCTTTGCACAACATCACAACTTATGAAATAGGATTCAGGCATTGGACAGAGAAAAGGAATCCCAAATATCCAGCCCACACAGTATGTGTTTTATTACTATTTACACTTACAAATGGAATAAACCATGTCAGTAGAGAGGAATCAGAAATGAATGTGTCCATGTCTGGGCTGGTTTTTCAAAGATGTCAATTCATTCATGTTCTCTCTCCAGATGAAATTATCTTCCTAATTAACCATTTGAAGAATTCTAAATATACTGACAGACTTTCCAGGCCTGAAGACCCACACCAGGACTGTAACTCCTTTTCCATTGGAAACAGGACAACCTTGGATGTCACCACACATGAGCTGATAGGTGCTGTGTTATATATTCTTTTAGACCTGTGTGTTGTACTTTTAACAATATTTATGACCCTTTAAAAACTATATTGAAGGAATTCTCCTGGGAAAGTACAGGATCATGGAGGCAATAGATACCAGGAAGAGAAGGTGAATTCATTGTCCACTTTCTAGTTATGTGAGTCTATGTGTGTGTGTCCGTGTGCACACTGGGGAAAGAAAACATCATGTTTCTAATCTAGAAGCACTAAGAATCCAACTGTACCAAGACAAGTTACATGGACCTTCTGTTTGCTTGAATGTTCTTTAGCTGGATCCAAACTCCCCAGATAATTTATACAATCATCTGCTCAGCTTTGACTGTATAGACCAACCCTATACAAATACTGACAGAAGCCTGCCCAACTCTTTCTTGCTAGAGCCGAATTGGCAATAGAGGCAGCAGCATTTTCCTAGTCATAAAAGCTACACACTTTTAGGGAATTCCATTTTTAGAACCTTGAGAATTTTATAAATGTATGCCATGTGCACGGAACTGTTTTGGAGCTTGTGAGAATGATTAAGACACAAACCCTACTCTAGAAAAGCTCACTATCTAGTAGTGAATAAAAATAGGGCACGTTGTACAGCACTGTTCCTGAAGGTAGCATTGAATACTATCTCAGTAGTATCAGAAACACGGTGACAGCAATTTTACAAGACACCTAAGGAAACGCCCCAGGAATTTATTTGTAGATTCTAAAGTGCAAAAACACTTACCCCAACATTGAAATAGAGAAACAAGCTATCTGTAACGCATAAAAGAACTATAAAATAATCTAATGATATCTGAAAAGCAAAGAAAAAGGGCATTTATCTGACTCTAGAGCTTTCTGTACAACTCTCACTCTTACCTCCATCAAATATCCAATAGCTATTTCACTTAACTGAAGTGGTCAGTAACAAAGGTATAAGATTAGCGTAAATCATCACACTCCTCTTAGAGTTTAAAGCAATTCATCACTCCATCATTGAGAGTGCATGAGAACTCTTGTTCCTGCTTTAAGTTAAGATTTTTCAGTAATGCGTTCAACATGACATAATCAAGCGAGACAAAATAAAGCAACGGTAAAACTGAAGCTGGTCATATAACCTAGATTACCATTCTGGTATTTGGGTCATCTTGCAACAGGTTCAATGCTGAGTGGGAGTTGGGCAGGGGTCAGGAGCAGTGGTGGAAAAATCAAAAGAAAAACAGCAAAGTTGAAGTCGAGAAGTTTCCTTGGCTATCTAAAAGTGTTTTAATACTGTGCTTAAAAAAAGCAGAGTAGAAAGTGCTGCTATCTACAGCATTTGGCCAGACTAGTAAATTGAAGTTAGTTTCTGGAGCTTTAATTAAATGGCAAAAATTTCTTAGTTGGCCCAGTGCTAGTCTGAGAAGGAACTCAAGAAAAAGAGGAGTCACGGGATGTCAGCGTCAAAACATGTATCAGAGAGTTCCCCTTCTCATGGAAAGATTGCGTTATTTTTCAAGAATTAATGTTTCTTTATTTGGAATATCATTTTCTGCCCCTTTCTTCTCTTCTGAAGAAGTCATATACATTCTTTGAAACCCAAATCAGACATCCCCTTTTATACAGTGCCTTTCAGGTGCCTGTGCACGGTGCCAAGTCATCCTCCAGCACTCACCATGACTCACTGCTCTCTTACCATGACACAGAACGCATGTGACCAGCTCTGCCTCTGGACCTGCCTTTGATCTCTGAGCCCCAGTGCCTTGCACAAAGGAGCTAGCCAGTATACGTCACTAAACGAATGAACTGATGAACCAATCATGAAGGTAACAAGACAAAAATGCCACGCATCTGCCGTGCTCCTACCTCTGGACGCTGAAAACACACGGAGAGAAGAGAGAGATGCATGTTCAACACAAGAAGATGTGAAGGTAGAAGGAAATTAACACTTGACCAAATACTGACAAATGCCAGGCACATCTCCACTGTATATTTTCTCATTTATCCCTATGAAAAACCCAGTGAAATAAATATGATCAGCCCCTTCCGACAGATGAGGAAACCAAGGCCAGTAAGTTCCACCAGGGTTCAGAATCTCTTTCTGTAACAATGTAGTGTCTCCCTAATTAATGACTTGAATATCCATTAATTTCAAAATGAGGTATTAGGTAAATGTAAATATAATAGCTTTTCTTCTTTAGTACCTTTGTCAAGTATTATTAGAGCTTAGATTAAATGATATCATTTAATTGAGAGGTGATTATAGTGAGACTTTCTCCAAACATAATTTGCGTAGCTCAGGGGTTCAAGAAAAACAGGAGCCAAAATACCAGACCAAACCTATGCATAAAAACATGGAAGGTCCTTGAGTGTGCTTGTATTACAACTTTTATCCAATGCCAGGAGATGTGCTAGATAAATTACTTGTAATGTTGGTCCTATGTAAGTCTGGATTTTTAAAAATTTCTTTGATTTTTGCCTGGGTGTGATGGCTCACACCTGTAATCCCAGCACTTTGGGAGGCTGAGGCAGGCAGATCACTTGAGGTCAGGAGTTCGAGACCAGCCTGGCCAACATGGCTGTCTCTATTAAAATACAAAAATTAGCCTTGTGTGGTGATATGTGTCTATAGCCCAGCTACGTGGGAGACTGAGGCCCAAGAACCACTTGAACCCAGCAGGTGGAGGCTGCAGTGAGCTGATATCACGCCACTATACTCCAGACTGGGAGACACAGTGAGATTCCATCTCAAAAAAAAATTCTTTGATTTTTGCTCCCAATATAATTTCTGTCACTTAATTCATACAGAAAACATGTCTGTTATACTTTCTTAGGAATCATGCTTTCTTGTGAAATTATTTTCTGTTACAGTTCATCACCTCTGTACTGTCTCCTTACATGCATTTCAAGATGACGCAATATAATCATCATGCTTACGGATCTTGAAGTCAGAAAGAACTGGCTTCTAATCCCTGTTCCACCCCCATTAAATTGCAAATTAGGATAGAGAAACTCTCTAAGCCTCAATTTTGTGGTTAAAAATAGAAAGGATAATACCTACTTTACAAGGTTATTATACGTTTTAAGTAAAATACTGAACATAAATTGGTACCTATTACCAAGCCTAGCATCAGAAAGGACTCAATAAAAGGTAAGTTTTAATTCAGGATCTTCTCATTCAAAATAATTTTATAGACAGATGCCATATCTAAACTTCTAATACATACAACTAATATGTTATATTTTTTATTGGAAACATTGTTAACTTCACACCCAATACAATTCAAAAATCTTAATCTAAAATTTAAGACCTGAATCGTTTTAACTTCCCTTCATACAGGCCACATTTCAGCTAAAATAAAGAAAGTATTGATTTCTCAGCATAATTTAATTTTCTGTACCTGCATCTTTGCTCTTGTTTCCTTGTTACCCAAAATATTCAAATTCACATTTTTCACAGTCCAGTTTAAGAGCAATTTTTATGTTAGATTTACACATACACACGTATCTTATCCCTTCACTATCTTTAGAGGCAGGTGAGACTGAAGGATGTCTGGAATTTCCTATGATTCTGCTGTCTTCCTTCTTCAGAACAGGAGCAAAGAGTTGTACAGAAAAAGACACTCACTAGGTTACTTCCAAGACCAACGCTTGGGTATTAATTTTCTCTGGCTCTTGGTAAGGTCCTATTAGAATGGAGTTTTTGGGCACCCACCCTTGTTTATCATAAAAGGAAACTAAACCCTGCAGTCTAAATCTCTTAATTAGAAGACACATTAAAATCATCTGGGAAGTTTTTCAAGATACATAAGGCTGGTCCTTCCATAGACATATTCCAGTCAGTGCTTCTGGGGTTGGGGACCGGCAGGAACAAACTGAAAAAGCCTCATAAGTCACTCCGAGGCCCATCTCCGTAGTTCTAGAGCCAAACCACTCTTCCATGGCCCTCCAGGCTAGGAAATCTCGTGGGATTGCATGTTGTAGCAATGTATATCCAATTGTGTAATTGACACCCCATTCTACTACATATTTACTCCCAATGCTGGGCAAACATTAGACTAGATTTTAAGAGGTGGTAGCAGAATAAAGAGCAAATAAAACCATCTCAATTTATTTCATTCCACTATAAATAAAGTCTTACCCTGGTTTTTGATTATCGGCCATTTTGGCTTCAGTTAAAATTTACAAATCTTTATAATCACTACTGCTTCTCAACATGTCAGAACATTTACAACTTGTGTGAATAATCCTGCATTTAAACTCACAGAAACACTTTGTATTAAGATTTTTAAAGCCTCAGGCCACAGCATGAGAATTGGCGGCTGCCTGGTTAATAAACCTGTCTTTAAATTTGGTGAATTGGCACCTGTAAGTCTCCTTTCCTCTTCTCTCCCCTCTTCCCACACCGCTTTATTTACCTTTTCCAACTAGTCCTTTCCATTATTCAAAGGGTAAAGTTCACCATATGTATAGAGAAAGCTTACCCTGTCACATAGACATGTTTTGTCCTTAGGAAGCACTTGAGGGTGAGGAGGGACACATGCATGTGGAAAGCACCGTGGAGGCCTGTGATGAGATCACCTTGGCAATTCTTTATCTTCTTCCCACTTCCCTGTGGTCCAGAGAGAGAGCATGCTCAGTGGCACTTTGGGACGTTTTGTGCCACCTGGTGGAATTTTCTTGGAAGAGAATTATCTGGGGTCTGAATTACCACTCAGCTTGATCATCACCTGAGGCATTTTCTCAGTGCTTAATATTACCAGTCTAAGTGTAGATTCCCCACTGTGTCAGGCAATTTAACTGCACTAGGCCCATAATAAAGTTTTTTTTTTTTTAATGTGAAAATTAGTCTTTAGTGAAAGAGATCTATTTTGTTAGCTGCTGGGAAAATTCAGGTACAGCAACGCCATCCACACGTTGGGTCATTCTACTCTACTCTGGTTAATACGGGGGGATTACTGCCAACCTTCTAGCAGGCAGCACACAGATGTTAACACTGCTTTCCATTAGTTAGAGACAAAAGTAATTATAATTAACTTTTTTCCTTTACCCTCACCCCCAGGAAGTCAAAACAATCTGATAATGTCATATTTAGCAATTAGTGATGTCACTGTTTACTCAAGCAGAGACGTTTTTGCCAGCATAAAAGGGATTTTAACAGCACATGGACTGAAGCGATAACTGATTTGAGTGGTTGAAAGTCTTTCCTGAGAGGCTCACACTAACGCCAGTGAAAACCAGCTGGGCCGAGGCGCCACGTCAATGCCTCCCCCAAAAGAGGCCGTCGTGGGAGCTTTGGGTCAGGTATGCACGCTGCCTGTCTAATATGTTAGCTTTTCTTCTTTCAAACTGCAATTATTAGCCACCCACTGTGTTCTATGATGCAAATAGAGTGACTCAGCATTGACAAAATTCACAGTTCTAATTCTCTTTCACTCACACGGTTTTCTTACCTACTGTGAGATCTGTCACAAAGAGATGGAAATGCTCTTCAGAGACAGACTAGATAAAGTCAGGGACCCTCTTCATCTGGCATGGAACAATAGTGTCCAAATGACAAAGAAATCCAACATCCTGAGAAATTTCCAAACTTCAATTCTAGCAAAAAAAAAAAAGAGGCCGGGTGCAGTGGCTTATGCCTGTAATCCCAGCACTTTGGGAAGCCCAAGGTGGGTGGATCACCTGAGGTCAGGAGTTCGAGACCAGCCTGATCAACATGGTGAAACCCCATCTCTACTAAAAATGCAAAAATTAGCTGGGCGTCATGGCAAGTGCCTGTAATCCCAGCTACTAGGGAGGCTGAGGCCGGAGAATTGCTTGAACCTGCGAGGCGGAGGTTGCAGTGAGCAGACATTACACCATTACACTCCAGCCTGGGCAACAAGAGCAAAACTCCATCTCGAATAAATAAATACATAAATCAATAAAATGAAATTTTTTTAAAAAAGAAAGAAAACCCTTTATTGAGATTAGAAACAGACACATAGGCAAAGGCATAAGGGGAGGGCTATCTTTCTGGAAATACAGCTCTAGAATTCTAAGGAGCTTGGATATATTCCCTACCTCCTCAGCTAAAAGGTAAATCTTTGGGGAACAAGAAAGTCCAATGCCAGTCAGTAATTCCAGAGCGTTAATACCATAGTCCTTCCTGATCAACAAGGATGCGCCTGAAGGTGTTTTCCTGTGGCTGCTGTTGTTCTGTGTTAGCTTAGTTTGGTTTAATCCACGCATGCGTATTTGGTGCTCGGAATTCTTTCCACATTAACGCAAGTCAAGACTTTTCCTTAGCCTACAACTACAGCCACTATTTGTACTGCTTGTAACTTCTGACATTTCTATCTCTTAGATTCATGTCTGCTGGCTTCTTCTGCACTGAAAGAACCACCCAGTTCTGATTGCTCTGTGCCCGGCTGGTCCCAGCAGTGCCCAATCACGCTGCGTTCCGTGGGAAGCTGTTCTTCAACAGTCCCAGGAGGAATGCTTTCACTCCACCCTGTTTGCAGCTGTTCCATTAAGGCTCGCCACACAGCAGCTTCTTAGCTGTCCTTTTGTCACCTAGTATCTATTTTCCATAAATATCCACCACAACAGCATCACTTCAGTATTTGTAGATGGGCTGTATTCCATGGTTTGGTTTTATAGACCTGAAAAATAAGGAACAGGAACTGAGGAGCTTAACTGCGGATCACTCCTCTAACTTAATCTGAACAGTGAGAGATGGCGATATGACCGATAGGACTGAAAAAATAGCCTATTCCTTCAAGAATTTTAAAACAGTGAGCATGGAAAAAAGCATGTGTGGAAGTTGCCATGTACAAAGCTGTGTGATTTCAGGATAGAAGCTAAGTTCTCTGAATGTCAGTATTCCTATTTGGGAAAAAAACCAAAAAACTAATTTCGCCTACTTTGTAGAATCATTATAAGAATTAGAGCCAAGTTATACAGGTTAACACCTGAAACGAAATGAGAACTCAAAGCACATCTAGTAGATATTGTTATTATTAAATAATTACTATTATTACTATAAAGCAAAGCAAAGTATCCCTTCCTTCAACACCTGAAAAATGGAAAGAAGTTACTGGACCAGAAAAAACTGGAAAAGATAAGAGAAAAAATAGGAGTTATAATAGAATCTATAATAAGCTCATGATTCTTAGCTACTCCTAAAATTATTACAAATAGAGACACATGGCAGACTGAGTTCACTAAGTTACCTGAGATGAGACCCAGGCTGGAGTCCAGCTGCATCACTTACAACCCATGCCGGCACGGGCAATTCATGCTCAGGTAAAGCACTTCTACAATGATGGAGTTTGGTTGTTTCTACTGGTTTAGGACTCTGTACACCTCAATAAGACCAAAAGAAAGTAAAATACTTTCTCTGGTTATTCATATGAACATCTATTGGTTTGAAGATGGGTCAGCATGCTAGGCGTATGGGCCAAATCTGGCCTACTGCCTGGTTTTATAAATAAAGTTTTATTGGAACGCAGATACCCTCATTCGTTTACATACTGTTTATGGCTACTTTGTGTTAAGATGGCAGAAGTGAATCGTTGTAACGGAAATCATACAGCCCACAAAGACTGAAATGTTTACTACCTTGCCCTCTATAGAAAAAGACTGTTGGTAAAAATAAGGTCCACTAACAGAAATGAAACACCAAATGGGGAACCACAGATTGTCAAATAGTTTCTTGAAGTAGTTTGGTGAACAGCTTCTTATGAGAAAAGACAGAGAACTCTTTGGATTTGATCCTTTGTCTATTTGTTTTTCAAAGAAGGATCAGTTGCCAGTATGCAAATCATGTCAGAGGTTATCAAGAGAAAATTAAATTCACAATTTGAAAGACATTAGTAAAGAAAAGGAAAATACATTTCAGAGAAATGAATTTCAACAAGTTGAAGGAATGGCTAAGATGCATTTAACTGGAATAAAATCTCTGAGATGTGAGACAATGGGATGTTCATTGTTTAGCCCTTTCTTGGACAGATAGGAAAGCAAACTTAACTAAAGCATTAGGTGTAAACACGGAGTCATGTGTTCTCCAAATATTGAAATTTTGAAGAAAATGGAGCCCTGAAGTGTCTATAAAGATTTCACCAAACATGAAGCTCAGCCAAGACTAAAGATATCCAAAGAGAGAGCAAAATTGTAGAGGACTGAAACAAATAAATTCTTTTAACTCAGAAAAAAAAAACCCCATAGCCACAGAGTTCAATAGAAGTGAAAACATATCACCCCAAAAAGGGACAGGCAGTAATAAACTCTTCAGAAAAAGTGGAGACGTTTCAAGAATTTTTTTTCATATGGAAAGATTTTTCAAAAGTGCCTGTCTAGGCCTCCCACCATGCTGCTAGCCTGCAGTCCTGGAAGAAATCTGCCTTCTCTCCACCCTAAGACTACAAGGTCAGGGCTTCTGCCCTTAGGCCTCACTTCTCAATTTAGTCCCAGACTTGTCAAGAGAGGGTGGCCCCAAGTGTAGAGGGGAGAGGAAGAAGCAGAGAAGGAAGGGAAGGGCAGAGAAGCGTGTCTTCCATTGGCCAGCACAGAATTTCCATCCCACAGCCTTCCCATCTTGTTGTCCTTCAGCCCAGGATACAAAGGTGGGGCTAGCCTTGCTCATAGGGACCTGTGAGTCCCCATAGCCCCCAGCCTGGAAGGCACAGATGCTGAGAGATACAGGGTCAGCCTCCAGCAGGGGACAGTGCTGAGACTTCCTGGCCAGGGCGCTCCAGACACCCGAAGAAAACTGTCCTTCATGAACACGGAGGGAGTCGAAGGTATCTGAAGACCACGGAAGAGATTTGCTTTTTTTTTTTTTTTTTTTTGGTAATTACAAACTACATGTATATTGATTTTTCTTTCTTTTAATAAATCAAAAGGACACAGTGCAGTCATTAAAAACCAGATGGTGAAAGGAATTTCAACGCTGATAGTATATTAGCTCAAAAAATACAGAAGCATGCATAGAAGCACGATGCACTTAAATGTTAACAGTCCTTATTCCTGAGTGCTGGGATTTAGTTGGTTTTCCCCCACAATTTTCACCTCTTCTAAGATGGGTTTCCTCCTGCTTTCATTATGAGAAGAAAATGTAACAGATATTGTCAATGTTCAATACAGCCCCCTAATTGCTGGGGCCATGGAGTCTGGTGTGAGTGAAGCAGCATTAACCTCAGAGACTCTCCAAGCACAGGGAGCTGTTTTCTCCATCTTGGGTGTAGGGTGTTCTCAGAGGAAGTCTGACAACCCCACAAAACATTCAACACTCCTCCTGTCCTGAGCACCTTGCACGGGAGGCACTTCTAGAGATGGAATTTTCCTGAGGCTGCATCTTTGTCTTACTTCCTCATTACAAACCACTCAACATTCTTCTCGGCCGGTAACACCAATGACTCAAACATAATGACCGGGCTGGGCAACATGGCTGACACCTGTCATCCCCACACTTTGGGAAGCCAAGGCAGGAGGATCACTTGAGTTCAGGATAACCTGGCAAAACCCATCTCTACAAAAACAAACAAATAAATAAATAAATTAGCCCAGTGTGGTGGCATGTGCCTGTAGTCCCAGTTACTCGGGAGGCTTAGGTGGGAGGTTCACTTAAGCCTGGGAGGTTGAGGTTGCACTGAGCCATGTTCGTGCCACCACACTCCAGCCTGGGTGACAGATTGAGACCCTGTATCAAAATAAATAAATAAATAATACTGCATCAATGCACATGTGAACAATGTTTTATAATATTAATCAAGTGGTGTGTTGACTGTTCCAACAGACATGGGGTCTTCAACCGTTAGCTCCCTGAGCGATCGAGGGTGTTTATCTCATTGTTTTGGATGCTAGATCATCAACCCAAGTTTTGTTGGTCCTGGTAACAAGGAAGAAAGAAACAAAGTCACAGAGTACTAATTTCTCTTCCAGCATCATATAATGTTTTAGCAGGACCAATGAAACTAGAACAAACAGACTGGAGTCCCCATCGTCAGGCATTTTGGCAAAGTCATTTTGGGGAAATCACATTTTGAAAGATGAACATCTTATAGTGAATGTGCTGATGAATAATTTATTGTATCACATCAAGTCACATCCAGCACTTTCTTTTGAATTCTGGATCTATCGCCTGAGCTCATTCCTGCCCTGACTTACGCCTTCTCAGCTACTCTCTAGACCTCTCTGAGCAGCATCTCACTTTCTTACCCACCAAATACAGTCCCCTGGCCTGTAAATCTCTCCTGAAACTTTCCCTCGACAATGCAGCCTCTAGGCTTCTGTGCCAGTCATATCTACACAAATGGGATTTTTACGGCCTGCTGCCATTTCCTTTATGTCTGACTTAGGTTGTAAACTCTTCAGGGCTGGGGCCTTGGCTTTTTATGTTCCGTGACGGCGTGTGTACACCTGCAGCAGCTATAATGCTAACAAGTGAGAAAGCCCTGTCTCTTACCGCCCAGCCTACTCTACCCCAGAAAAGGAACCTTCCCAGTTGCAGGTCCTAAATCCTACATCAGAGTCACCATTTGCAGAAACGTGGGGGTTCCCCATTGGCATAGGTCATTTGGAATTTTGTTTGTGTGTTCTATCAAACCAAAGCATTACCAACAACCAGAAGTTGAAAGACATGAATCAATAAGAAGCAGACTTCACACACAATTGAGTGCGACCCCGTGGCCAACAACTCATTCAATGGAAACCAGTGGAGGCTACTTCTGATCCGAAGAGGTGAAAGCCTACTTTAGAGTTGAGTGTCTAATTGGTTGTAGTAAGCCTAGACGATAAGATTTAGCGGGGAGAGGTTTGGGAAGAAAATCAACACTGGGAATTAACATAAATTAAACACTTCCAAGAGAGAGAAAATGAATTAGTTATTTAAAAGTACAGAATTAAATAAAAAGGAATGCCTTCTCTGTAGCGCATGCTTGATGGTGGCGTGAGCCACTTGGTCATGACCTGCGCTTTACTGGAGAGAATCCCACACCTGGGCACCGGTCTTTTACTTATGACCATCAGATGGCCTTTCCTCATCGAGGCTGGGTTCTCGGTTTGTGGTAAGTGTGGAGGCCAGATGTCTGGCTCTGTCACTTCTGCTGCATGATCTGGAGCAAACAACCTGCTCAAGGACTGACAGAAGGGAATAGAGGAGATAATGGTCCCAGCACAGCCCTGGCCCCCAAGCATGCCCTGCACGCACATAAGCCTCTCGCTCCCCTTCACACTTCTGGTGCAAGGGTGCCCTGCTCTGGAGGCTTTGTGAGAGTAGTGTCTAATAGATCCATATACTGTGTGTTATGATCTCATTTGCTAATTGTAACTCTGTCTTACCTCCTCAACAACATTTTAAGCTCCTCACAGGTAGAGAGTCTTATACTACTGTATTTGATTGATCTAACATATTTGAAATACCTTTTTCCCCATTGTTTGACTTCATAATAGCATGCTTTGATGTATAAATTGAGCTGCTATGTATCTGAAAACGATATTCTTTCAGCTTTCTCAGTTATGATAGTTTATTTTGCAATTCATCAAGCATTCTTGAATATCTACTTGTATGCTATAACTTAGCACTACAAGAGAAAATAATAGAAAACAGTGAACAAAACAAGCCAGCAGAAGGAGTCTTCACAGAGCACCCAGATCTGCTCCCAGAGTCTGCTTTCTGCTTCTCCAGTTATCTCTGGGAATCATAGCTAGCCACAGGCCCTTCCTACCCTTTCCTGCTACCAGGCCTCAGTAGAAGAAACAACTAAGGCCATCCTATTACCCCAAGTGGAGTTTCATGGGCGGAAGAGATGTTCCTGGTGGCCCAAGTTGAAAGCCAAAATAAGATTTACAAATATTTCACCAAAGGTCCCATGTGGCAGTGTACCAGAGTCAGGGTCGTGGGTGCCAGCAGGCAGAACAGGCCAGGAGTGGAGCAGGAGACTGAGCAGGGGACAAAGCACATGGCAGAGGCCAGTCATCTCTAGGTTCAGGGCAGGAAGCCCAGGAGCCACAGGAGGCAGGTGGAAGGGGAGCTGGTCTCAGCACAGGGAAGGTCAAAGGCGGAGAAGTAGGTCCAACCCCAGAAGAGGGATGGGGTTCACGTTGGAAGAATTTGCCCTGCATCCACATTTAGTGACCCAGAAGGCAGGATCAGAGTCAGGGCAGAGTCAGGGACAAAACACAGGCGTCAGGGTTGCAGGTGAGTCTGGGTTTGCTGCGTGGTGGCAGCAGCACTCGCTCAAGTGTGGGTGGCGTGTGGCCGGGAGTGTGGCCACCACGGTAATTTCACTTCGCTCCTCTGTCTCAGCTTAACAAAGGTGAGTGGGCTTCAGAATCTACATGACTTCACGTCCTTCCCACCTCTGAAACTCCGCGGACCTATGCATCAATAAGACATCAGTGTGTCAATTTGTCCAGTGCGAGGGAGGCATAGGCAGAAGCCAAGCCTGGTTATGCACCAATTTTAGCACTGCGGATGCAAGCAAAGGAGAAGGAAATAGGCAGAGCATGAGTCCGGCTGCGGCCCAGGCACCAGGGTCATGGTGCATTCTCCTTACCCGGCCTTCACCGTGCTGCCCTTTCACTGCAGGAAGAGGCCCTGCAGATGAGGGCGGGGCTCTGCAGGGCCTGGTTGTGGAAGCAAGATTCCACCCTGGGGACCCCTCTGAACTTGGAACACCTCACTGTGTCTTCTCTGGGACTCAGCTTTTCCAGGAAAGTTCAGTGGATGACATTCCTTTTGTGCAGGAGGTGAACACTTCAAAACCAATGTCTGGGCTCAAAGCTCACCCAATTTCCAGCGAGGGAGAGAGCCCCGGAACTTGCTGAGAGCTCTCAGCCGTGCTGAGGGGCACTGTGTGTTGGAGGCTGGGACGAGAGACCTCGCCTGATGCAGCTTCTGAAGGAGAGAAGGCACCTTGAGGATACACAGGCCTGGGAGCTGCAGAGTTACAGTAAAGAGTCTGCAGTACCAGTGGCTAAACGTGCCAGCGTGAACCCCACTCCAACATTTGTTTGTTTATTCTTTCTGGAAACACAGAAGCTTTATATCCTGTGGCCCCACGAGATTCTGAGAGTGTGCCATCTGGACGATTCCCTGTCTATGTGACACCACTGGGCCTTCTGCAACTGCTGGAGCACAATGGCATGCATGTCAGCCTCTTGGTCATTTATGATCATCCAGACCCTGGCTCTTCTAATAAGACAGAAACAAAGAAACCAGTGCTCGCAAGACAATGGGCGGCCACACATCAGCCTGAGCAGTACAGGTGTCTTTAAACTCTGAACTGATCAGAAGGAGAGCCAATTCTGCAGTTGCTACCTTCAGAAAGCTCTTGAAAACATAACTCGAAATCTTACTTCTGGATGGCCACTTCTTAGCTGTGCCTATTGAATGATGATGCAGAGTGGGTACCTTGCTCAGGGAGCACCCTTAGGAAGCCAGGTGACAGGAGACTGCCAGAGAGGCACAGTGCAGGGCTGAGAAAGAGGCACCTGCAGGGAAGCTGCGAGGCACTGGTGAATCCAGTGACCACCACGGAGATCATTTGTCCATGGAAAAAGATGGTGCCACACAAAGTGGGGTCGTGGTCTGCAGTCAGGGTGGGGTAGATCTCAGCAGTTGGCTCAGCCTGTCTGGGCTGCCCACTTCAGTGCTGACCAGCATTTCCCGAGTGATTCTGACCATCCACTCAGTTGGCTGCTCTTGTTGAGCTTGGTTCTCAAACAGTGGTCTGTGCCGAGCTCTAGCAGCATTGCACACCTGGGAGCTTGGTGGAAATGCAGAGCCTCAGGCCCCACTGCAGGCCTTGGGCATCAGAATCTTCATCTCGACCAGATCATCGGGCAACCCAAATGCACAGGAAAGCTTGAGAAGCACGAATCCGAGTTCTCATCACGTGGTCCCCGACAAGCTTCATCAGCATCTCCAGGGACTTGTTAGAAAGGACATTCTCAGGTCCCACCTCAGACCTACTGAGTCCGAAACTCTGCTGGTGGGACCCAAAGTTCTGAGATTTCACGAGTTTTCTGCGTGAGTCTGCGTCTCACTCAGGTGGGAGAACCGCTGTTCCAGAGTTACCCCAGCGGAGGCTGCTCCGTGTCTTTACCTAAATGAGGAGCTGCTGATGAATCAGCTGTGAGGTCACAGCCTAGAAGACCAGCACACAAGCTGCAGGTTCCTGTGGGATCTTCTCTGAATTTCCTTAGGTGCCAGATACTATCCCAAGGTCCCTGGAGTCCCATTATGTATAAGACAATGTTCTTGCCCTCAAGATGATCAAAGTAAATGACGTACTGGATCTTTCTTTGGGGTCCAGAGATGCTCTCTCCTTCCACAATCTGGGAATGAAATTGCCTCGGATGTGTACTCTTACAGCATTTCCATTTCTTGTTGCAGAGCTTTGCGTGTTTAAGAGATGAAGTTTTACTATAAGTTGTAGGGTCAAAAAAGGCCAGGCCAATCCCTGTGGATATTCTGATTCTTCAAAGATAACTTTACCCACCAAATACTACTGGATTCACTTGTCATTATTCTGTTAGGATAAGACGCAAAGGGCACAGGCGGAGCTGGAGGAAGAAGGATAGGATTCCCACACTGGTTCTCTCACTCTCCCATCAGATGGAAGAGGAAGGTGGTGGGTGCTCCAGTGAAGGAAGCTTAAAGTTTGTTGAATCATAGCAACTGAAAATAGAAGACATTCAGGGAAGACTCCTGCAGTGGGGCATGCGGCTCACGAATGCTGAGGCCGGTGTAAGACGATGTCAATGATAAACTATAATTTTTAATCCCTTGAAGGCGTAACTCTGTGGTGGAAAGATGCATTCCTTATGATTTTATTAGCTTGGTGCAAAAGTAATTGAAGTTTTGCCCTTAAAAGTAACAGAAAAATACACAATAACTTTTGCACCAACCTAATAATACAATTCTGGTTTAAACTTTTATAATGGAAAAACCTTGCTATGGTATCAAGTTCAAAAATGCTTTTAATTATGAAGGACTGGTGGTTTGCCAGCACCCTGTAAACCCAGACGGCATTACCTGACCTTCAAATCACACGGTCACACATTAAGAATGTAGTCTTTTACTCATCTTAACTATATGCATACCAAGACATAAATCAATCTCTCTGTTAAAAATTATTTAACCAAACTCCCCTGAAGCAACCTGAAATAAGAAGAAGCAAAAAGTCTATTGAACAACCACAATTGGTAAGGCACAGTGTCAGAGGCTGGAGGAGACACACGGAGGAAAAGGAAGCACATTCCTGAATGTCACGCACGTGACATCTAATGAAAGGGATCACCACGTACTGAACCTCATTAATAAGGGAGAAATAACACAGCAGCCCTGTGGGAAGGAGCACAGGTCAGTCGTAGAGATAGGACAGTTCATGGGTCAGGCAGCTCCTGATCTGGGCTTTCTAGAGTGAGTAGGGCATGGCATGTGGGGGAAAACGAAATATTCTGCTTGTCTTTGCCATGGACATCAAGAGTAGTGAATGAGAGAAAGGAAACTGGGGGACCAGTTAGGAGTCTTTGGAAATATTTCAGGTGATGGGTGATGAGTGCAGTGGCGATGGACATAGAGAGGATGGTTTAAGAGGATATTTTGGAGACAGAATCAATGGAAGTTGGCAAATGTGAAGTCCAAAGTAAGTGAAAGCCTATTCAAAATGTGGAAGGCTGAATGACCTGGAGGAGACGGTGATGGTCCCATCTTCCTCAATGTTGTGTCTTCACCTCGAAGGCTGTATAGGACATGACAAGGCTCCGTAAGTATTTTTTGAAAGAGAAGAAGGTTTTGGAGTGAAGCTATTGAATTGGTTTGGGATACATGTTTGAAAATCAAAAGGCTGCTTCAGGAGCCTAGTAGGCAGTAGGAAATGCAGATCTGATGAGGTGTGGGGGTCTCCCTCTGGGAACCCTGTATGTGATAGTGGTGGTTGGACACGTAAAAGTAGGTAAACGTACCTTAGCAAAGCACACAGAGGGTGGAGGAAGAAAGCTAAGAATAGGCATATCTCCATTTAAGCTGTAGGAGTTACCAATGCAATATCCAATTAAGAGCAGGCAGCGAGGTTTGAGGATGACCCAGAAAGCAAGATTATAGACAGTACAGGAGGAAATATTTCTGAGGAGGAAGATTCCCTATCCATACTTCCAAGCTTGTTGGATGAAACCTCAAAGGAAGCTGATGAATTTAACAATTAGAAGGTCACTGGTGTTAACCAAAGGCCTAAAAAGGAGCAAAATTTGGCACATGTATTCAAATGTAAGACAGGTTACTCTTCACCCAATAATTCCATCCCAGGAAATTATCCTAGGACATGAATTGTCACGAAGAATTAAGATTTGAGTACCAGGAAATATAGCACTACATTGCTTATGGTCAGTTTCCACAGCCAGTATGGGTTAAATATACATAGTAAAATGTGGCACAACAATTAAAATTTGAATATGACACAACCATTAAAATGACACATAGGAGTAGAGTAATTGTTAGGAAATAAAGATGTGCCTTATATATTGTACAGTGAAAAAAACTCATAAAATATTAAGCATATCTTTCCCTTTTTGTTAACATAAATAATGGAATAAAACTTAGTTTACTATGTCTGGTAATGCAGAGTAGGTTTAAAACTAAGGACTGCCTGAATTGAAATCCCATCTTTCCTACAAGTGTACAGCTGCGTGGCCTTCAGTAAGTCATCTACCCATTTCTGCTTCTGTTTCTTCACCTATAAAATAGGAAGATAATTGTACTAAGTCAATGTGGTGTTGTAAAAATTAAATGAAGAGATAGGGGTAACCACTTAAAAGAGGAATTGGCATGTAGTAAGCTCTATTACCACAACAGATTTTTTTTTATTGAATTTATCTTCTTTTTCTAAAACAAAAACAAATTTATTTATTTTTTTGATTAAGGCCTGTTACTGACAGCAAAGAAAATCATTTTTGGTATAAGAACTACAGAATATCTGTCCCAGCATCATAATCATTCAGAATAATATATTTGCTGGACTTTTAGGGAGTGTTAGAAGGTATTTGATAACTAACCATTCTGAGACACTGATTTGAGAATATCTTCTTTGAAACTTACCATGATTCCCTGAATCGTGTGTAATTATTGGCAATTAGATTTTAGGTATTCTGTTTCATTTTAATTGAGATCTATTCAGAAATACAAATACTATTTTTTAAAAGTTTGGTGACCTCCTTGATACGGTTTTTTAATTCTAGTTTAAAAAGACAGAATATAATCTGGAATGGCTTTATTAATTCTGGTTGGTTTTTAAGCAATGTCTTAGATTAATTAGAGATTTTTTTCCCTTGGCAGGGCACAGAGGCTCATGCCTGTAATCTCACCGAGGCAGGCAGATCACTTGAGGCCAGGAGTTCAAGACCAGCCTGGCCAAAATGGTGAAACCTATGTCTACTAAAAATACAAAAATTAGCCAGGCATGGTGGCACACACTTGTAATCCCAGCTACTCAGGAGGCCGAGGCAGGATAATCACTTGAACCCAGGAGGTGGAAGTTGCAATGAGCTGAGATCGCACCACTGCGCTCCAGCTTGGGTGACAGAGTAAGACTCTATCTCAAAAAAAAAAAAAAAAGAAAAAGAAAAAGAAAAAAGAAAAAGAAAAAAAATCCCTATCAAAAAATATTTTAATTGTTTAAAATTCAGAATAATCCTGCTGCATTCTGATTCAAGCGTATGTGGTGCCTAGCATAATGTACATGCATAGGGTTTCATCTAGAAATTTGCTGTGTGGTCTACAGCAATCCGTGTAGCATCTCCAGCCAGAAGTTTCCTGAGGATTTGGACTAAAATTTACTTCAGGTACTTTCAATGGCCATTATTCAAGGTATCCAAGAATGAATAAATATTAATACTGAGCTGTTTCGAAGAGAAGCATGCAGTCGGGACGATTTTCTCTGTGGAAAGCTTTCAGAATCTAAATAGAATGCGTTCACTTTTTCTATGAGTGCTTCCAGAGCACCCTGTGTGTGCCTTCCCCTCCATGATAATACAGTTATCTATTGTCTGTCTTTGCTGCTGAACTTCAAGCTGCAGCAAAAGCAAAGATTGTGTCTTAGGTTTTGTGACTTTATCACAGTGCCTCACAGGTAATAAGCATTCAGTAACATTTGTTACACAATACTAAATTCCTGAGGTCTTTTCGGTTGGGTGCTGAAAAGCAAGGCTGGGGGCACTTTGAGTGGCTGTTGCGACATGCTGCTACTTGGCTCAGCCCATTGGATCAGCGTTCCATCAGCAGCTCCCAGGATTTGCCTTACGATCTGATGCTGGGAACGCCTCCCCAGGAGACAGTAGCAAATCTTTTCAGAAAGCCATATATTTTGTATAATTTTACATGGAAATAGAATTAGGGGAAATTGAAGACAAGGCTGAAAAAATAAATTTATCTTTGCATTTTATTTCCCCTATTCTTTGATTGTTGGTAACGCTTTCAGAATCAAAGTAGGAGGAGCCCAGTTAAAACATTCCCATTTATGATTAAAAGCAAAATAGCTCCTGGGTAGAAAAGCGTTCAGTTTGAGTAGAAAGCAAAACGGGTAGGCCGAGGTCACCATTGCACTTTTTCATCGGCGCCATTTTTTTTATCCTTCTGCACGGATTTTATTTTATCATTTTCAATACCTTTTTAAGTAATTCAGCCCACTCAATTATTCCTTAACAAATTTTTATTGATGACCTCTCTTGAGGATGGGATGTGGGTTGCTTGCTATTAGCTTAATGTCGTACAATTAATATCTTCTCGGTATAGTCCTTCTTTATTCAACAAGTAGTACTGGTAAGGGCCAACCCATCTTTTAAAGGTAAACTTTGTCCCAGTTAAACACAAGAATGAAATCACTGTAGATCTATTATTTCTCGGAATAGAATATTTCCATTTGCATAAAATAATTTTCCTTTGACAAGGTGCCAGGAAGAAACACCTCATGCCCATACTTCACAGTGCTCTTCCTGTGGCGTTAAGAACAGAAGAAATTGCCACGGTGGCCTTCATACTATTATTCTCTCCCCTTGGGCCTCCCAACCCCTCCTGATCTATAGCATCCTGGCTCTTTAAGAGGCCTGTCTCTGAAACACCCAGGATAATGGACAAAAGGGGATCTCCTCCATGATGTAATTTCACACTAAGGAGTCTGGTTCACAGGTTGTAATGTTAAGGTCGACTTCAGAGACTGTAACCCTTACATTGGTGGAGAAATAATGGCTTGAGTCAAAATTTAAATAAAATTTAAATCTGAACAAGTCAAATGATCTACAAGCCTTAGGGACAAATGGTCTAGCAGACCAACATCGTACTTAAACACCAAGAAAAAGAAATAGTTGCTACTCTCAGGGGCACACTGTAACGTTAGAAGTAACACAGCTGGTTACAGAGTGGACACCTTCCTTTAAAATTTAGGCAGGCAAGTTAATTCTTCCGAATATGAGTCCTAATCCACAGAGTAGTGAGAAAGTAGAATATTTAGGAATGAAGACTTCATCTACCAACAGACAGATAAGATGGTGAATTTTTCGTGTCAACTTGAGTGGCCCACAGTGTCCAGATATTTGGTCAAGTATCATTCTGTTGAGAGTTTTGGGAAGAATCTGCATTTGAATAGGTAGACGCTACAGAGTAGATCCCTCTCCCCACTGTGGGTGGGCCTGGTCCAGTCAGTTGGAGGCCTAAATAGAACACGAAGGCTAGCCTCTCCTTAAGTAAGAGGCAGTTTATCCAACCTGACTGTCTTTTAACTAGGACATTGGTGTTTTCCTGGTTCTGTACTTGAACTAAACCATCCGCTCTCCTGGGTCTGAAGTCTGGAACAAAACCATTGGCTGTCCGGGGTCTCCAGCCTCTGCTGCCTCACCCTGCAGGTCCTGGACTTGCCCACTTCCATAATCACATGAGCCAACTCCCTTTCTCTCTCTCTCTGTGTGTGTGTGTGTGTGTGTGTGTGTGTATCTATGTGTATACACATATCCTATTGTTCTGTTTCTCTGGAGAAACCTGACATACAGCACGGTTCAGCAAGAAAGTTCAGGCCAATTTCACACCTAGACTGAGAATCGTCCTGCACACTTTAGTATGAGAGACTTCATCCCTGGAATGTGCTGGGCATCAGAGCAGCACAATGATCCGTCTGAGTCTGCAACGGTCTGACTAGTGGTGCCATTTGCCAACAAACCACAGGATATCCCAAGGCTCAGATACTCTTTATTTTCTGAGCCTCTAAATTGATCTAGTAATTTTTCCAATTGCCATCTAAACATCTGTGTTTGACACTTTCTATTCTGAAGGGACTGAACGAGGCTCCCACAGAACCAAGTACCAATATCTGTAATGTCTTTTGCCCCTTGCAGGCACGTGCCCTCATCCTTACTTTAATTTCATAGATTAAAATATTGGATCTACTTGTGCAGTTGGTTTCCTAAAATTAAGTCATCATTTTCAATTTTTCAGTTGTCATGAGTATTCCTTGTTACAAATATCTGTGTATGTATGTGTGTGTATGTGTATGTATGTTAATATATGTTAAGCAAATATCTTTGTTTTCCTTCCTTTCTTATTCCTGTATTATGCAACACAAGATATATTGATTTAGTATCGTAATACTTGAGTATTGGTAATTTTACATCATAGTATATAAGTTATGAGCTATCAAGGAGAAGAGCAGACATCTCTCAAGGACTTTACATCCTTTCTGGTGAATGGTTAGTGCATCTCTGTTGTATTCAGGATAATTGTGTCATGTCAGGTGGAATTATATCATTGTTACTGTCTTTTATTTTTTATTATACTTTAAGTTCTAGGGTACATGTGCACAATGTGCAGGTTTGTTACATATGTATACATGTGCCATGTTGGTGTGCTGTAGTGTAAGTATGGTTTAAAGACAGGTGTATGAGTGCCAAGTTGACAAGCGGTGGACCTGTGATGGATACTTTTATGTGTCAACTTGACTGGGCCATGGGGT
>NW_012101587.1:4392179-4394313 GCF_000951045.1 Mandrillus leucophaeus | reverse complement strand
GTTGCCCAGGCTGGAGTGCAATGGCAGGATCTTGGTTCACTGCAACCTCTGCCTCTCGGGTTCAAGCAATTCTCCTGCCTCAGCCTCCTGAGTAGCTGGGATTACAGATGCATGCCACCACGTCTGGCTAATTTTTGTATTTTTAGTAGAGTTGGGCTTTCACCATGTTGGTCAGACTGGTCTCAAACTCCTGCCCTTGTGATCTGTCCACCTTGGCCTCTCAAAGTGCTGGGATTACAGGCATAATCCACTGCACCTGACCTTTATTCTCCTTAATAGCACTTACTACACCAGACATGTTGTATATTTGAGTTTAATTGTTTGTGGTTCTTCTCCTGATAGCAGAATAGAAGCTCCATGAGACCAGTGATTTTGTCTGTTTGGCTCATTGCTACATCCTGTCACCCAGGAGAGGATGAATAAATCACTGGACAAATAAATGAATGAAAGGGCAGATTGGAAAACAGAGAGGCTATGGAAGTTGCCCAGTGCACAGCAGACCTAAGGTTCAAATCCAGGATTTTCTGATATCACTGCCCACGCTCCATGGCCAGCCCTATCATCCTGCAGTAAAGCAGTAAAGCCCAGCTCAAGGCCAACCACCACCCAAGGCCTCAGAATTAGGAGCAGAACAGAGTTGCTTCTGGAATGGGCAAGGCCTTGGGGCTTGACTTTTTCTTCTCTTCACTCACCTGCACCCCTCAGATATTGCTGTAGATAAAACCATCACTTTTCTAGGACCAACATTTCTAGAAGGAAAAAAAGTAGCCTTTTTTTTAAATCTATGACAGCTGATGCTGTTCATCCAAGTGCTTTGTGGAAAATCAGAAACCATACCTGTAATCTAATGTCAGGACTGGAAAATATCTGAGATTATTTTAACCCAAAATTCTTATTTAGTTGATACCAATGCATGGTCCTCTGTTGTAGCTAGTTGAAACAAAGAGGAACATGTTATGTACACTTTCTTTTATATTTTTCCTGAGATTCATCGCATTTTTTTGTCTTAAGAAAATTAGAAAACTCCTGTGCATCAGAGATCGGTTTACACCTCTTTTGTATTTCCCAGATCAGTTATTGAAAGCACTAAATTATTTCTTAGTCATGTACTGCTCAGGAAAATGTATTATTAAGCAGCTTGATTCCATTTTTTTTTTTTTTGAGGTTCAGGAAATATGCACCTCTGTTACTTTGTTTATCTATCAATATTTTTGCTTTTAAAAACAGCATTTGAAAGTATCGTGCATAGGCGTCAGGCTTTACTGTAGAAAGTGTCGTCTTTAATGAAGAGTGATGAGTAAGAAAGCAACAATTCTGCAGGCAAAGGTTGAAGACCTCAGGGTTAGGCAAGGGACAGGCCTATAGTTGTTTAGGGTTTCCTAGGAATTGGCTGAAAATTTCTCCAACGAAGAGAAGAATCTGAGTTACTCAGAAATGTATCTGCGTGCCACGGTTATTTGGGGTCAGTCTCTCAAGAGCTGCATCCCGCGATGGACGTGGGCACATCCAGCGTTCACCATTCCTGCATTCACTGTGGTGGGTTTAGGGACGGATGAGGAAAAACGGTCCGAGACGCGTGTTTCTAAGCGCAGTGAGCCGATGTAAGTGTGCATCTTGGGAGTGGGCTCTTCGGAGGCCTGTATTTTATCCTGCAAACTCCCAGCTGATGCCTAAGGAATTCAAGTCCCAGAAGCAGCCCCCAGAGGCCCAACCGGATCCCGGCCCAGGCCCGCTCCTCTGCGCAGCGCTGTCCCCGGCGGCCGTCAGGAGGGGAGGCCTGGAGGCCCCAGGAGATCCGGGGCTGTCCGTAGGAGCCTGGAAAGGCCAGTTAGGCCGCGAAGCTTTGCCAAATGTGCAGTTGGAAACGTTCAGATTCTATATCTAATACTTGAAACTCACCAGCCCTGCCATGCATGCACGTAGGAAATTAGAGATTCCGACAGACGGGAGGGTGGGACCGTCCCTTTGCAAATCTGGCCGCTTTGGCTCCCCGCGACTGGCACGTCCGCTGGGCCCGCGTCCAGCGCCTGCAGCACCGCCCGGGAGCCCGCTGCGCCCAGAGCCCGCAGCGCGGCGCGGCTTGGGGGACGAAGTCCCTGCGAATCCTCGCCCGGCGCTGGGGTTCGGGGTCCCC
>NW_012101587.1:4388736-4389744 GCF_000951045.1 Mandrillus leucophaeus | reverse complement strand
AGTATGGTTTAAAGACAGGTGTATGAGTGCCAAGTTGACAAGCGGTGGACCTGTGATGGATACTTTTATGTGTCAACTTGACTGGGCCATGGGGTGCACAAATATTTGGTTGAACATTATCCTGGGTATGTCTGTGAAGGTGTAACTGGACGAGATTAGCCAACTAATGAATCAGATGACTTAGTAAAGCAGATTTCTCTCCCCCATGTACATGGGCACCATTCAAACCAGTGGAGGCCTGAATAGAACGAAAGGCTGAGGAAGAGAGGATTTGCTCTCTCTGCCTGCCCATTTTAAGCTGGGACATTGGTCTTGTCCTGCACACAGACTTACACTATCGGTTCCCCTGAGTCTCCAGCTTGTAAGTGGCAGATGCGGGGACTTCTTAGTATCCATAATAGCATGAGAAAATTCCTCCTAATAAATCTCTCTGTGCGTGCATGCAGGCATGTTCTATTGGTTCTGTTTCTCTTGAGAACCTTGACTTATACATCAGTCCTGACAGCTTAAGAAAAGATGAAAAGGAAATTACAGGATGAGACATTTTGGCATATGTGCTTTGTTTATGGTAGTTTAGGTAGTTTTCGATTTACAAGCAGGTGAAGAGGACATGTGTGTGCCAGTGCAGAGTGGCTTGAAATTCTAGTCCTTGTTTATCCTGCATCAGTCCTGTAAACTTGGCTAAGTTACACCAAGTCTCTAAGCCATAGCTTCTTCATCTGTAAATCAGAAACTGTTAGTTTCCCAGGACTGTCATAGCAAAGTACCACAAACCGGGTGTCTCAAGCAACAGAAGTATCTTCTCTCATGGCTTGGAGGCTGGAAAGCTGAGCTCAACGAGTCAGCAGGGTTGTTTTCTTCTGTGGGTCTGAGGCTGGACTTATCCTGTGCCTCTCTCCTCATTCCGTGGTGTCCAGCAATCCACCGCATTGTAGGTGCGTGACCCCAATCTCCCATGTGACCCCATTGTCACATGACTGTCTTTCCTTGGCGTCACTATGCTTGTGT
>NW_012101587.1:4327294-4386116 GCF_000951045.1 Mandrillus leucophaeus | reverse complement strand
CGGAGCGCCTCCCCCACCTGCATCTGCGCGATGGCGAGGACGTCCCACCTGCCTCGGCTGTCCCACCTGCCTCAACTGTCCCACCTGCGGGACAGCGAGGACACTCTCACCTGCCTCACCTGCCCCACCTGCACCTGCAGGACAGTGGGGACAACCCCACCTGCCCCACCTGCCCCACCTACCCCACCTGCCCTGCCCCACCTGCATCGCGGAGACACTCCACCTGTCCCACCTATCCAACCTGCCTCACCTGCCCCACCTGCAGGAAGACAGGGACGTCCCACCTGCCTCATGCCCCACCTGCCCCACTTGCACCTGCGCGGAGGCCCAGGCGCAGCTGGAGCACCCAGTCAGGTCTGCCCTGTGGGCCCAGCTCCCAGCTCCCAGAGCCAACATGACGCCTGGTTCCAGAGAAGTCAGTCTTTCAAAGCGTGTTTAGTGTAAGGGTAGGTCCTGAGATCCCAGGACTACAGCCATCATAAAGCTGACTCCAAAAGGTCTACATGAAATGGGGATTATAAAATCCCAGAAATCGCCGGGTGCGGTGGCTCCCACCTGGAATCCTAGCACTTTGGGAGGCCAAGGTGGGAGGATCCCTTGAACCCAGGAGTTGGAGACCAGCCTGGATGACATAATAAGAATCCCGTCTTAAATTTAAAAATAAAAATCTCAGAAAGCTCTTTCCCCAGTGAGACAGCACGCAGTCTGGAATGTCGAGGTAAGAAGATGAACTTCAGATGAACTCAGGTAAACCTTCCCAAGTTCACTGCTTCTCTTGCATCCTTTTTGCCTCTCAATCTCTGATGTGTTCTCTGTTGCTGGCTGGCTCTCTCTGTCTCCTCTGTCTCTCTTCTCTCTCGCTCCTTCCCCTCTCTTCTCTCTCACTTCTCTCTCTCTCTCTCTCTTCTCTTTTCTCTTTCCTCTCTCTCTCTCCCACCCCTCTCTTCTCTCTCGGTCTCTCTTTCACTCTTCTCTTTCTCTCTCCCACCTCCACCGCCCTGCACAATACTTCCAGGACTTTCCCTCAGGCAGCCTCAGCTTCCTCCTAACATAAGTGCTGAAGGAACCAGGGAGCCAGTACTTGAAGGTTTGGGGACCATTTTACTATTTTCAAGCTTTGCCAATTTGTTTTTTGTTCTTAAAAAGCAAAAACAAAAACACAAAACAAAACTGCATGGCCCAGAAACACAGAAGCACAAACCACTGGACTCTTCTCTTGGCCGAAGAGCCATCACTTTCTTTCAGATGCAAAATGCTATTGCCTCCGTTTCCCAGACTGTCTCAATCGAGAGGGTGTGGTTCTGTAGCACGTTGTTTCTATAGCACATTGAATGGACACTGTCGGTGGAATCCAAATACTTGTAGATTTCTGTTCACCCCTCCACCTTCTCCCTTTCTCTGCATAGCAGGGAGCCTTCCTTACCCACAGCAGCCTCTGGGTCCCCGCCATCTCCCCAGGAGGAAGAGCATTTCTGCCTTTGGGCTCATGACTAGAGGTGGCTCTGGAAGCCACTGTCTTGCTGGAGGTTGTTTCCTGTGGGAAACTCTTTCATAGTGTTGGGCAGGTTACCCAGGGCTTTCACCTCATCACCCACAGAGCAACCTGTGGACCAGGGGCTCTCAAGGTTCAAGTGACCTAAGTCTCTGGCTGTCTCTGAGGCCAGATCCCCATGTGCCACAGACTCTCCGGGCCAGGGTCTGGTGGGGCGAGGGGAGCCCTTTGCCCCCTCCACCATCCTGGGAAGGCTATCGGCTGGGCTGGTCTCGCCTTTGCTGCAGTGGCTCTCCCCTGCCTGGGATACAGCTCAAAATGCTAACTCTAGGATTCATGTCAGAGGTGGCAAAGGAAGTGACAGATAAGAAATACACGCTTTGGGACGCTAACAAAGTGAGGTGGAATTTGTACACCTTTTCTTTCTACAGCCATTGAAAATGTTGGAAGAAATTTGAATGTGCCTTCTGAACCAAACCCTCTGGTTTAGTAAAGTCAAAGTAATGAGAATTAGCCTGCACCTATATATAACTCTGACACCACCTACACAACCCTTTCACAGCGGTGCGATGAGGATTAATCAGTTAGTGTTTATAAAAAGATCTGGAGACAGAAATCTTTACTTATAAATGCTAGACATTATTAAGGATTTGGATTATAATATGATAAAACATAAAACAAAAAATAACATGAATTTGTGGCATGTATGAATAACAAGCTTCTAGGTTGCATGTCTGTTAGCACGGCCAGAGCAACCACATTATTTGGGGCTTACTTTGGGGTCATTTGAAATGACCTGACACAATTGAATCTAGAAAGTCATTCAAGACCCCTTGTTATCCAGGGACACTGAATTACTCAGGCTTAGATGGCTTCCATGAGTTTGCTTTATCAGTGTCTTTGAGATGGTCTTATAGGCTATTCAGGCTTCTCGTAAAATAGACTGGTGTTTGACTTTCATATGCCTTACACTTCACATCAGGAAGCTCAGCTTTCTTTATGCTGATAATATTTTTCATGTGCTAAGAACTCAAGTCAATGAACACGCACTTACGTAAACTAACCACTACTCACTTTCATTAATTTCAGAGTAAGCAAATGGGCAATTCACAAAGTTGAAAATCGCTCTTCTCTTTGCAGAACCCAAGTTTTAATATTCTATTAAGTTTTGAAGGCCAACTTCTATCAACCAAAGGGTAACAATCTAGGTATTACTATAGGGTTTATTAAACAGACATTACTGTAGACTTTATCAAATACAAACAGATCACCCCAAATTGAAGGGAGTTTACAACTTGCAAAATTCTTTAATATAGTATACAATTGATTTAGTATTCTAGTCATTCTCATTTGTCCCATGGAGTAGGCAAGTGTTATTATTTGTACAGTGTTGATAAAATAACAGGATATCTGGGAAGTTAAGTCACTTGTTAAAGTCACCAGATCTATCCACTACACTCTATGGCCTACATGTATAAAAATTAGTGGCTCATTGGGAACAAATGCCATTGACAAGTTGCAAAGCAAACATGCAAAAAAAGAAAAAGGAAAAATGGTGAATTCATCTGTACAACCGTATGTGCACACATAGAAACAATTTCTAGTTCTAACTCAAAAGTTTATCTTGCTTTGTTTTTATCCACACTCGTGTGCACAAAATAGAGAACGCAGCCATGAGACACCACACATCTATGAAGCTAAGATACAGATGAATCCCCTTATATAAAGACAAAACAGGAAAAAACACTATCATTGAATCACAAGTGTGCTCCCACGTCCTTCCTCCGGGAAACAAAAACAAGACACCATGGGTTGGCTGACATGGATTGAGGATCAGAGTATACTCTGAGGGTATGTCACATGGGATGCAACCCAGCAGAGAGAAAACTGATCCTTAGTCTTCCAAATAGACCAGTTAAAAAACACATATATTCCCTAAGAGCTCACAGGCCTAATTAAGAATTTTTGAACCTGATCAAAACATTAATTACTTTGAACAAACTGAGCAAACATATAGATGTCACATGCTATGAATGTTTCTTTCAATTGCTGTCCTGGGAAGATAGATAGAAATTAAAATAGTACACCATTAAGTAGACTACACATCTCTCTTCTCCTTTGTTCTCATGAGTATTAAATCTTTACTGACCATTTTGTTTTTCTTTATAGTCAACCAGAGAGGATATTATAATATCAATTACTAATATTTATTGAACACCTACTCTTGTTAGGTACTTTACCTCTGCCCTGTATTTAATCTATCAATAAAACTACAAGATAGATTTGAGTATTTGCATTTTGTGTGCATTTATACTCAGAGAGGCTGAGAATTTGCTCTAAATTATGCAGTTAAAAAATGGTGGACCTGGCTGGGTGTGGTGGCTCACACCTGTCATCCCAGCACTTTGGGAGGCTGAGACGAGCAGATCGTGAGGTCAGGCGTTCAAGATCAGCCTGGCCATCATGGTGAAACCCTGTCTCTACTAAAAATACAAAAATTAGCGGGGTGTGGTGGCACGTGCCTGTAATCACAGCTACTTAGGAGGCTGAGGCAGTAGAATTGCTTGAACCCAGGAGGCAGTGGTTGCAGTGAGCCGAGATCACCACCACTGCACTCCAGGCTGGGCGACAGAGTGAGACTCCGTCTCAAACAAACAAGCAAATCAAAAAGTGGACCTTAAGTCAAATCCAGGTTGGTCTGACTCTAAAGGCCGAGCATCCTCTTCCCCACATCTTGTCAATGAAGGAGGCAAACAAGGCAATCCCACTACATCAATACCTGCCCTGACAGACTTTGGAGACCTGGTTGGCTTAACTATGAAAGTGCAGAGAATTCCATTTGTTTCCAACCAATTTAACACTGCTGTGCTAGTCATCATCTACATTTCTTAACCTATAGGTGTTTGTACGTAAGAGTGGGATTGCTAGTGGATTGCATACTATGCTGAGTCCTGGAAATATGCAAAAAGGTGTGCTCAGAAATACCTTTGTCATGAGTTTAACGAATATTAATCCAGGAGAGGTCTCCTGTGCTAGCCAAAGCGGGGCATATGCTTTACTTCAGTAACACCGTGTTCACAGCCTCAAGGAGCACATGGACTTGTGTCTTGTGTACATGTCTGTCTGCTTTCCTTTTCTTCTCATAAATGAAATTCTCTTCCCATCTTTTTAAGGTCCTTTGAAGGATATCACCCTTCTCTTCTCTCCTGCATTCAGGAACAATTGCAAACTTTAACATAACCCAGAATTCCAGAATTCATTCTAGAGCAGCCCACACAGTGCCCTGAGGAGTCTCCTATCCAGAATCAGCTGTCCAAGGAACGTGGTTGGTATATCCACCTTAGTTGGTATCCTGTCCTACCTGGCTGTATCCCTTGGGCAGATCACTTAACCACAGAGTGTTCCCATTATCCACAAAGTGAGAGACTTGGACTAGTTGGACTAGTTTGTCCACAGAGACTCCTGCAGCTTAGTCATTCTGTGAGTCACTGAACAATATATAAGTTACCAAACAAAATATTTCCTTTTAAACCTTTTCACAATTGTTATCCATCCATAAAGTGATATGGTTTTTTAAAATCCTGTGTTTTACATTCCCCAGTTGTAATCTGTGAATACGTCCACTTCCTACTACTCTAGTACTTACTTCGGTAATCATTTTACCTAACCAATGAAGTGGATTCACTATCTAGTGGTGAAACAAGTTTGAGATGTTTAGGGGGCAATGATTTATCAAGTAGAACTTTTAGCTTATTTGTGTCAGATAAATCTGAAATGTTCAAGTGCCACTAAAATGCAGGAAACACTGTGGGTTCTCGTTCTGGAGAGAGAAAACCAAAACATTACAGTTTTCAAACAAAGGTAACATAAAATGGAACATTCATCATGAGGCCATCAGGAAAGGCCATTTCTTCTTGTTGAGAGATCCAAGGAGAACGCTTCCTTTTATTTGTGTATATTTGCAACGTGACACTATCAACAATGAAACAGCTTTCCTTGTTTAGCTTGTAAAGATGTGGCTTTAGACTATGTTATGGAGAATCTGGCTTGAAGCATCAGTACTCTAATTAATAGAAAGTCAGTTTTGCGCTAGTGCCTGGGGAGAATAGTAGTGTATGGAGTTTCAAGTCAGTGAATTAATCCATCTCAATTATTTAAGACAAAAAATATAATTTTCAGGAAGGTAAAGAGGCCCACAAGTGAGAGAGGTGACATGATAAGAGAAGCAATGTCAAGAGAAGAAAGTTTTGGCTGCCACGGAGATTTTAGAGCAGGTGAGAAGCTATCCTGGGTGAGGTACAGTCAGCCGATCATGTAGGGACCAAGGAAAATGTTGAAAAGGTCAGAGATTTGGCTGATTCGAATACATGATTAACCGTGAGAATGATGGCTGAAGAGTTCAGTGTAGACCAAGAGACAGATGCTCACATTCTGAAAGAAAACTTGAGCATGAGGAAAGTTTCTATGAAGATCGTGCCAAGTGCTTTGAGTGATGAACAGAAACAGAAAAGTCTTGACATTTGTTCTGGTCTTTCAGAGGAAGCCAGATAAAATAGTGCTTTGTGAAGAAACAAGTAACCAGGAATGAACTGTGGAACAAGAGAACTTCAATTCAAGAGATGAATGGAAACATCAGTATTCTCAGTACCCCCTCCACACACCTTTATTAAAGCATTTTTATTTAATCAGTACTCATTTACTGAGAACATGCTAGGTGTACAGAATTATGTTTAGCATGGTGGGAATTATACATGTAAAAAGGACATGGTTTCTTCCCTCTAGCTGCTTATAATATGATGAAAGAAAGTAAGACATTGTAAGAGTCATCACTTTCCATCACAAGAGCAGGCTATAAACGGAAAGTCCTGAAGATGGATACAACCTAGCACTTTCATGAGATGCCCGCAGCTCGCTTGAGCATGTACTTTCCATGAAGTCCTTTTTGAGCTGTGTTGCTTTGATCAACGGATAACATAGGTGTCAAACAAAAACTCAAACCTATGTTTAGAGGGCTTAGATGTCCCATTACTGAGAAGAGTCAAGAAAATGGTAAGGGTGCTGAAGGAATTCCCAAAACCGAGTCCATCTATAGCTTCTCCAGTTGATGCTCCTAAATGGAAGGCTGTCTCCTGTGTCATTTGCAGATGTGGCATCTTCATTATAAAAAATCAGTTTCATCGCTGAAGACAATTTACTGTATGCATTTATCCATCTGGAGCACTTGTGTGGAGTTCCTACAGCTTGCCCGGCAGTCTAGTAGAGCTAGTTTATACATCCATTTTGTCAAAAGTTTATAGACTGCTTAATTTTCATCAACAATCAGCAAATTATTGGGTTCCACATTGACACTTACATTTGAACTTAAAGGTTTATTTATTTTACCATCCACATTAAGGAAACATTATAACGAGCTTTTAAAGGAAAAACAAATAGCTTTGGAGACATGAGAGTAGAAAGAATCCCAATTTATCATTTTGGCCAAGTTCAACAAACATTGCACCGTGAACCAATAGCTACTAATGAGGACAGCTGCAATACACTAAACAAATATACCATTATACTTAATTAACTTAGAGAGAAATCTTGCACTTTCTTGATGGTGGACTTTAGCCCATTTATGGATGACAATGGTTATGTATGTGTGCATTTGTGACAAATACAAAGGGATATCTTAGATATTAATGGTAAAATGAATAAACTTTACTGTGTGCAACAAAGTGGGAACATATACCATTTTGACACTGCCTTACATTCATTCTATCCGGACTGAAGCACCATTAAGAATGAGACTGTTGCACAGATGCAGCCCATATATGCATTTAGGCATTTTTCAAAATGTAGAATGCACCTAGTGTCTAGTGATATGAATTAAAAATTACTAGATGTAGCCAAGAGGAAAGCAATAATGAGGAAATAGAACAGCGACTATATAATTTACTCTGTTAGATACTTTCAAATAAACTGATGTCAAAGTATCATAGTGGTGAAGAGAATCAACTAGCAACATATTTGATTTATGATTTGCAAAGAATACCCTCATTATCCTCTGTTCAAATGACTATTTGAGGGTCAATGCCTTTAGAAGAAGGAAAATAATTTAAATTTAAAAATCCCAGCAAACCAAGAATTGTGTGGTATTCAGAATATATACTTTCCATTCTATTGGGTTTTATCATGAATAGTGATATTAAATTCCTTGGTTTCATTTCTCTTCAAAAACTTAGCCATGGCTATTTGAATACAGTAAAAATAATTATCATGGAATGTGTTACAATACAGCTTAAACATTCAAAGAAATAAATTTATAAAATTCTAAACTTTGAAGTTACCTCTAATGGTCATTTTTGATCATTGTTTTGTTTCCCAGGTTGCTTAGATATTTGAACATAGTTTTTTTTTTTAATTTTTAAAGGTAAAATTAAGAAAATTTGATTTCCATATCAATGAAAACTATCACTCACAACAAGTGCTCTTAGGATCCTAAAATGCTGAACTTTAGTAAAGTGATTCATAGGAGCTATTCATAAACTATTTATTTTGGTTAAGGTAATGATGAGGGCTTTTTTCTTTCCTTTTACCAGGAACCACTATTTTACAGTTGTAATGAATTATCTGAACAAAATTGTCAGCTAAAATTTCTATATTTATATTATGAAAGATGGTGAGGTATTTTTTAAATCAGTCGTGACCTTGGTGAATCCAAATGGAACAGGAACTTTTTTAAATGAAGTGTTCAATATAAGCACTGATTGTGTTTCTTCCTTTATTCATTTGTTGGTGGTATTCGTGTGGGGTGGGTGGGAGATGTTATGATTACAGTTTAAATATTTTAAAATATTCATTTCAGGTGGTTGAGAAGGATGATGAATAAAGAAAACCGTTATTTATATGTATGCATACGTGTGCACACACACACACAGACATAAAGAAAAAACAAATAGAAAATGTTTGTGTCAAAATGTTAGCTTCAAGTTAGGCTCACTAACCACATCTTGAATGTTATGCCATCCAAATATAAATAATATATAGATCTAGATGAAAACTAGTATGTACTCAGACCAATGAAAATGATTTTTTTTGTTTAAGAGAAAATAAAAACTATTGCTATGCATTTATTAAACTAGTGTTCCTAAAGTTTTCTGAATAAGCATCTTCCATCATTATGACCTTTCACGTGCATTAGAAGAGAGAGGGCTCTTACATTGTGCAGTTGCTGTTGTATTGGGAGGCTGACACATTCTTATTGCACCACCTGTTATACTTTCCACAAGATTAATTCTATACTTCTGTTTACAGTAAACACATCTTTATAATATAGAGAGGAAAAACACCGTCTTTCAGATACCTACAAGATTGTTCAGAAAAGAAAAAAAAACCCTAGCAACTATATTAAGCTATGGAAGTCTTCCCTTAACAAACTCTGTACAATCAAGTTGATATTTTATTCTGCAGAATATGTTCACGTTTATTCATTACTACTCTTAACTCTACCTAAATCAGCTCTTTATTATAATTGGTAATAAATATGCCTGTAGATACTGTATGTTCAAGTTAGAAGGATGTGAGGTAGGGATTTCACACTTAATATGTAGCATTTTACCTTGCTTGCCCAATAAGTACTTATGTTGATAGCAAGTACACATTTTTACTCACATTTGCCCATTTTGAATACAGTTTCCATTTAGGAAGAGCACTTCTTACACAATGTGATAAGTATCTGCTATATCTGCAGCTCTGCCAAGTACATTTTCTCAGTGCTTGAAGGCTGTAGGCTGTGTATCAGCTACGTGGGAAGTCAGTTCCTTTTCCCATTGGTACAAAAACACAATGAAGCTTACAATAAGTTATGTCGCACTGCATAGCTATAATTAATATGCAGATCTAAGATTAAACAGTATAAATAAAAATCCAGAACCATGGTCAGTATTCAGAAGCAGTATCAGCAAATTTCCAAGATGAGATAAGCCAATGCAGGTAATTTAACAACTGTTTAAAATACATTAGAATTATCTAGTTCCATCTAAGTGCAATTTGCTGGACATTTGATATTTGAGTCTCTTGGAGAAAATCTAAATAAATCACTATAAAATCAGGTCAACAGGAATTAACAATGATATAATCATAGCAAGCCCAAGTGTACGTATGCTTTTAAAATACCTTTAAGTTCATTGAACGGACTAGTTTTTATTTTCATATGTATGTTGATTTGGGAAAAGCTATAAAAAGAATGGTCTTTCTCATTTTTCTAAATTATATTTAACATTAAAATGCACACCTAAAGCCAGGTGGGTGCAGGTGGGAGCCAGGTAGCTCATGACTGTAATCCTAATGCTTTGGGAGGCTGAGCTGGGAAGACAGCTTGAGCCCAGGAGTTTGAGATCAGCCTGGGCAACATGGCAAAACCCCATCTCTACAAGAAGCACAAAAAATATCTGAGTGTGGTGGAACGTGCAGTAGTCCCAGTTACTTGGGAGGCAGAAGTGGGAGGTTCTCTTGAGACTGGGAGGTGGAGGCTGCAGTGAACCATGACTGCATCACTGCACTCAGCCTAGGGGACAGAGCAAGACCCTGTCTCAAGATAAATAAATAAATACATAAATAAAATAAAATACAAACATAAAAAAAGATACAAATTATGTGTATTTGTGAAAAAATCCTTTTATTTTATAATTATGACACATGATTATAAAAGACCAATAAAATCTTTTGAAAGTAAGTGAATTCTTTCCACAATAAATTTCACACAATCCTGTCTTTCCATCAGGAAAATATTCTGTAGTTCTGGAGAATCATTATAACTTAGCTTTGACCATTTTACAAAAAGAGACCTAGAGTCGTGGTGCTGAGTCAGAAGATCCGAGCTCTCTCCTATCTGTGCACGCCATATCCTAAGCTATACCTTAGAATAGTGACTGACACTGCGAGTTTTCTTACCTGCTGCAGGATTCGAGAATGGGAAGAATCTTGCGAGTTGCTGAATGTGTGGCTAAAGGCATACATGAAAGGAGGTTACATAAATACATTTAGGGTCCATATCTTCAACTCACTCTTCCGAGAGTGAGGAAATTGCTTTTAAAGCCACACATAATGTCTTTCTTGTACAACATTTATTAACACAAAGTTTAATTTATACACTCAAGCATTAAGTAAAATGTATCAGACAATAAATTTCGAAATTTTAAAATCACCACTGAAGAGCAAAGAGAGCTGATATTTCTCAGGGCCTGTGGAATGTCACAGTAAGAGATTTTTTGCTGACATGATTTCAGACATTCAAGCAGTTGCCCATTTTACAGAGAAGGAAACTGAGGCTCAGAGAAGTTAGGTGACTTTGGCCGTCACATTACCTATTCTTTTCTATATGCCACACACTGCCATCAGTCAGAAAATACTAGGAAGCCAAGTAAAAGCAGAAAACCAAGACTGTGTCCATCAGGATGAATATTCCCACAGAAAGCTCCATATAATGTGATGATCATCACAGACAAACTTCAGAAACTGTATTGATAGGCAAATTTCCAGCAAAATAGCAATAGCTGTAACTAGTTAAGCATGTTTTTACTGGTAAGGGGAGTATTTTTAGTGTTTTATGAACAGTACATTTTATTGCTTACTTTTTACTTTACAATAAGACAAAAATCAATGAACGCTTCTTTGGTTTTATAAACTCTCATAAATGCAAGAGTATGTGTGTACACGGATATTTATATCTTCAATTTGCATGTACTGTGTTGTGAAATCTCTTCATAATAGTAAAGCCTAAGTTATTTTCTCATTGTACCAATCTCAGAGGACTTCTGATTTCACAGGCATCAGTCCACACATTTTTAGCTTTTGGAAACCTGCAGTGGGGATGGTAGATTTTCCTGGTGGGGCTGCAGATTGAGAACCAGGGCCCAGAGAGGTTGAGTGATTCGCTCAAGGCCACAGAGGGTCTCAGGTATTTATAGGAGGCTGCAGCCACGCCCGTTCCATAGATAATCTTACTTTTTGAATAAAAGAAAGGAAAGCGCTGAATTCAAAACAAACAAACAAGTAACTGGATATAAATCCTGGGACCTCAGTTGTTTTCCATATTGGTATTGATTACAATTTGAAAGAAAAGCTTCCTTATATCATATGCTTATGTAGCTTATGGTGCTTTCCTCAGTAGCACCAGGAAAATGAAAACACAGACCCATAAGTCTGCTTTTCTTATGCTAGATCTTTAGTGAACTCCAAAATACCATAAATAATTGAGATAACTATGGGCGCCCTGGGATGTTTTATTTTTAATCTTCTTTTTCTTCAAGTATGTGTGTGTGTGTGTGTGTTTTAATCAGAAATGAAGAGTACCAGCATCCATATACATACACCCCAGTGACTGACCATGGAGAGGAGAGGGCTCTAGACACTATGCCCACACGCCAGCCTCTACTAGAACAAAGCCAGGTCTCTGCAGCGAGGCCAGCTCCACCAGCCCGGCAGGGAAGGTGTTAGGATGAGAAGTAATGACCTTCCTCAGCCAACTTCAGGCTTAACGAAAAAGTTGAATTCATGTATTTCAGTAGAGATGTGCACAAAGGTTGACTTTTTCAAAAATAAACTTTTCATTTTACTACAGCTTTAGATTTACAGAAAGATTGTGAAGCTAGTACAGAGAGTTCCCATATGCACCACACCCAGCCTCCTCCATTGGTAACATCTCACCTTAGTACCGGACATTTGTCGCGGTCCACGAGCCGGTGCTGACCTGTCATTATCAAAAACTCAGGAGTTTGTTCTGTTGCCTTTAGTGTTCCCCTAATGTCTGCTTTCTAGTCCAGGATCCCATTCAGGCCACCATGTTACGTGTCACTGCCAAGTCTCCTTAGACCCCTCCTGGCTATGAGAGTTCTCAAATTTCCATTGTTTTGGATGAGTTTGACGTATTTGAAGAGTATAAGGTATTTTAGAGAATGTCCCTCAGTTTTGGTTTGTATGATTTTTTTCTCTTGGTCAGACAAGGGTTGTGGATTTTTGAGAAGGCCACGGAGATAAAGTGCCATTTTTATCACACCCCAGGAGGAGTACCTATGGTCCACATGACTTATCAAGGATGATATTGACCTTGTCACCCGACTAAGATGGTGCCTGTCAGGTTTCTCTACTGGAGAATTCCTCCTTTCCATACTTCCTTCCGTATTTTGGAACGAAGACACTATGTATGGCCCATAACCATGGGAAGTTATACTCGACCTTCCTGAGGGAGGAGTACAGATTGATATTTTTATTTATAATATTTAATACATAACTTTTTGAAATCAAAAGGCAAAATAAAATGTTAAAATTAGGGTGTATTTACTTGTTGATGCACGTAACACAATCTTTACAATGCCCATTCGTGATGTTGTGTTGTATGAACACAGAAGTCGGGTGCACCTCTTACCTCGAGTCCAAAGGTGGTACCAATCCATGGTGATATTGGCACAGGGACTTGAGGGACCACAGGGGCTCAGGGTCAGAAGGCCTGCGGAGCTCTTCAGTTCACCTCTCTGGTCCAGACTGAGACCTCATGGGTTTCCGATAAGAAATTCCTATGCGTGGGTGTGGCAGATATCACAGTTTCTTTACACACATTCTACCTTCTTCCAATTGCCATTTTAAATGGTAATGTGTGTACAAAAAGCATTCACATTTTCCAGATTTTTCTCATTTGCAGACAGCAACTGCCATGTGACACAGTCCAGCCAGAGGCGATAGATCAGCCAAACCCTACCATTTTCTGAAAGGCTTTGGCTTTCTTGATAAAGATGCCATCCTCCTTTTTCTCTATTCTCCCTCGAATGGAGAAGTGAGATCAGGAGGGGAAGCAGTCACTGCGTGACCTTGTCACAGCGACAGGGATGACAAACACCAACTTGTCCCAGGTCCTGAATGGGAAGTCACAAGAGTGCCTTCTCCAGGATGGCGCCGCTGCCCTAGCGTGTCTATCCCAGACTTTCTGATATGTGAGATGGAAGATAGTTACCCAGGAGTCACTACGGTCAGGACTTCCGTAACAGATGAAACCCCGCTCCCTGGACCTTTCCTCCATGTCCATTTCCAACAACGTGAGGACAGCCCACCTTTTAAAGGAGCAAATCTTGATAAGCATGTTGCTATTGCTACTAATTTCTCCTCTGTAATATCTTCCACATAGTTTGGAGTGACTAAATTTCCAAAAATATCCCAATAATTTTTTTTGTTTTCTCCAGGATGTTGCCAAATCCTGTTATTTTACCTTCAATGAATCATGTCTTCTTATATTCAAACACAGTTTCTCACTGTATTATAACATTCTCCCTTTTAGATTCTTTTCTTTTATGGAACACAGAGGGTAGCACTCAACTCAGACTAGAGGAGCAAGGCCAGCTCTAGGTGTCAGCTATGAAAGCCTTACTTCTACTCTGCTATTGTACTTAAAATGACTCCCAATTTACCCACACATGATTAAGTTCATAACCCTTAGCTTCAATGCATTGATTGAAACCAACCTATCTGAAAACCTGATGACTATCTATTTTTCCTTTGCTTCTATCCCATAATTGCTACCCAAGTAAATGCACCTTGAAAATATGATGAGAGGACCACAGTGTGATGAAATCTGCCGCTAAATATTCTGCGTAACTCTGGAATGAGATGAACATCCGGGCTACACACAGCACAAGCCAAACTGCTACGTATGCTTCGATGGCAATGTGCTTTCTCAACACCATAGTTTAGCCTGAGCAGCATATTCCTAGTGTCCCCATATTCTTAGCCTTGGGCCAGGGGTGATTTGAGGGAAAAAAAATTATGATCTCCTCTGCCTTGTTGGATTGTATGCATCAGTAAGCCTCTTCACAAAGTCCTTACGGAGGAATACACAAACTGAAGGTCTCTATTAGAAAATCTTGCACAGGTTCACGCAAGCATTGTAATTAATCCTTTGCAGACCACACTGATTCTCATGAAAAATGTCAAGTGGGTCTGTTACTGGAAAGGGGTCCAGACCAAGACCCCAAGAGAGGGTTCTTGGATCTCGGACAAGAAAGAATTCAGGGCAAGTCCAAAGAGCAAAGTGAAAGCAAGTTTATTAAGAAACTAAAGGAATAAAAGAATGGTTACACCAGACAGAGCACCCCCAAGGGCTACTGATTGCCCACTTTTATGGTTATTTCTTGATGATATGCTAAACAAGGGGTGGACTATTCACGTCTTCCCTTTTTAGACCATGTAGGGTAACTGTCTGACATTGCCATGGCATTTGTAAACTGTCACGGCGCTGGTGTGAGTGCAGCAGTGAGGATGACCAGAGGTCTCTCTCGTCGCCACCTTGGTTTTGGTGGGTTTTAGGTGGCTTCTTTACTTCAACTTGTTTTATCAGCGAGGTCTTTAAGACCTGTATCTTGTGTCAACTTCCTATTTCATCCTGTGACTTACAATGCCTGAACCATCTGGGAATGCAGCCCAGTAGGTTTCAGCCTCATTTTACTCAGCTCCTGTTCAAAATGGAGTTGCTCTGGTTCAAAAACTTCTGAGAGGTCTCCTCAAAAACTCTGGTGTGGCTTGTTTGGAAAGGTTGGAATGCCACGTGGAATCACCCACTATGGGTTTAGCTAACAGTAGTTTTCCTTCATCAATGGGACCACTTTTCTAAATGCTATTAGTATGTGAGTTATTCACAAAGGCAGTTTGCTGAGTCTTGGCAGTTTGCTGAGTCTTGGCAAATTGCAGTTTTATTAAAAGTTTGTTTTCCCTAAGGTTTAACATTAGAGATTAGTCTTCATGGTTTTTGTTTTTATTTTTATTTTTTAAATCTTTTCTAAACCCCAGTAGAAAACAACCTTTTACTGTGAAAAGTAATCCAACGAGGTATCTTCAAAATCTTAATAGGCAACGTGAATTGACCTCGGCTCATCTTCATGGAGCACAGGACAAATGGATCCATTTTCTTGCTAAATAACTACCATTCGAATGTTGATTCTGCCTGCCTAAGATTAGCACCTTGTAAAATCTGTGCTTGAGAATGTAAATGCAAGGCAGCTAAGCACACAGACCCACATTCCCAAGCAGAAGCAATATCCTCCATCAGCTCCCAACCGGTTCTGAGAAATGATGAAGACATGCTGATTTTTTTGTCCAGAAATTGAAAAACAGTAAGAAACATGCAGAAATAAAACAATTTTGAAATTTACATTTTATCATACCTATCTGCAAGTGGGAGACAGTGTCCATAATCCACACTAAGCCAATCACTTGAGCAGACTTTTAGGGGATCTTAACAGCTGGGTTTGCCTAGGACATGGGGAGTGGGCTATGGGTGTGTTGTCATTCAGGGCATCCCATTTGTCCTCAAAGATCTTCACATCAATACAAAATGGCTTAAACATTTCATATTGCTTACTTCAAGTGTTAGCGGAGTGTGCCCATCTGAAGTAAGACCTACTGGGGATGAAAGATGCATAAGGATGGTGTCCCCATCTGATAGAAGTTTATAGCCCAGCAAGAGGGAGAAACAGGCGAGCAGTCAGCAAAACGTAAGTCACGGAACCAGAAGGACCACAAGAAAGCCATGAGCATCTTCACAGAGAGGAAAGCACTCAAAGTTGTGATGACAGTGTCAGTCCTAAAATCTCAAGCTAGCCACACTTAATGAGCCTTACTGTTACCTGGGGATCCTTGCTCCCAGAGCACCCAAGATGGTGGCGGGCTGATGTTGGCTGGCCACTTCCAAGATGGCGGCGGGCTGCTTCCAAGATGTTGGCGGGCCACTTCCAAGATGGTGGCGGGCCACTTCCAAGATGGTGGCAAGCCTTGTGTTCTCCAACCTGGGGTTCTTGGCCTCATGGATTCCAAGGAATGGAATCTTGGGCCATGCGGTGAGTGTTTAGAAGCCGTGGGTCATGGAAGAGAACCATGGAACCCAGTGACTAGTATTCAGCTCGATTAGGACGAACCTGGGCACTCAGCCATGCAGGAACAATGGGGAGCCTTTAGCCTGATCGGGAGCAGCAATGGGCACCTGGCTGGATCAGGAGCACAGCAGACACCCTGCCGGATGCGGGGTGATGGAAGTCAACTGCGGGTCTGCATCAGCGGCAAACAGCAGCGGTGGATGGCGAGCGAAAGCTCAGCTAGGGATGGCGAGCGAAAGCTCAGCTAGAGCCGTAACAAGCATGGACCATAAGAGTGTGCAGCTGCAACATTTAATAGAGTGAAAACAGAGCTCCCACACAAAGGGAGGGATCCCAAGAGGGTAGCCGTTGCTGGCTGGAATGCCTGGGTTTATATCCCAATCATTGTCCCTCCTGCTGTGCTCTTAGGCCATAGATGATTGGTTATTTCTTTACCTCCTGTTTTTGCCTAATTAGCATTTTAGTGAACTCTCTTTACTACCTGATTGGTCGAGTGTGAGCTAAGTTGCAAGCTGCAGGTTTAAAGGTGGAAACGGTCACCTTCCCAGCTAGGCTCAGGGATTCTTAGTCGGCTTAGGAAATCCAGCCTGTCGTGTCTCTCATTACCACGTATCAGGGACTGTGATTCTCCCTGTGTTTTTTTAATACAATCCTTTCATCAATCATAGAGATAAGTTTATTATGCTTATTTGAGAAATCTAAGGTAAAAGAGCTCAAGTAGCTTTTTCAAAACTGTTCAATCCCAAGGAAAGCCAGTTAGGGTGGAAAGGGTAGAAAACATGAAGGTGGTGGTGGTGTGAAGTGGGTGTATCTATTGGTGCATAACAAATTACCCCCAAACTTAGTAGTCTAAAATTATTTCTTGCAGTTTCTGTAGGTCAGGAATTTGGGATCTTGGGTTCTCTGGTCCAGGGTCTTTCATGAGGTTCAGTTGAGATTTTAGCCAGGGATGTGCGCCAGAAATCTTGACTAAGGGTGAGGATCAGCTTCCAAGCCTGCTCACTACACAGCAGCCAAGGTGGTGCTGGTTGCTACTGGGAGCTGCCAAATTCGTCTAAGGGCTGCTTGAGTGTCCTCCTGAAATGGCAGCTGTGTTCAGCAGAGTGACTGATTGGAAATGTTCCTTTTATGACATAGCCTGAATGTTCCTTTTATGGCAGAGTCTGGAAAGTCACATAGCATCATTTATACCACATTCTACTCAGTAGAAGGGATTTGCCAAATCCAGAGGGAAATTAAGCTGCACCTTTTGAAAAGAGAAATGCTGAAAAGTCTGCAGATTCAAAATAAACAGTGACCAAACATAAGCAAGGCAAAGAAGTCATCTTGAGGCAGCTGTGTATAGCAGAGGTGGCTTGAATAGTGGAAGTCATGACTGAAAATTTAAGTAACAGACAGATGGAGTAAACCTTGAATTGCAAGTGTAATATGATTTTGCAAGAAAGGTAATACATTTCCACTGAAGATTTTTAAGCAGATAAATAATATAATTAAGATAATTTTATAATAAAAGTAATCAGATGATTTCACTTGGAATGGATTAGATGACTGGACATTCTTATAATAATTATAAAAATAATAGGCTGGGTGTGGTGGGTCACTCCTGTAACTGCAGCACATTGGGAGGCCAAGACAGGTGGATCACTTGAGGTCAGGAGTTCAAGACCAGCCTGACCAAGATGGCGAAACCCCATCTCTACTAAAAATACAAAAATTAGCCAGGCATGGCAGTGCGCATCTATAGTCCCAGCTACCTGGGAGGCTGAGGCAGGAGACTTGCCTGAACCTGGGAGGCACAGGCTGCAGTGAGCAGAGATTGCACCACTGCACTCCAGCCTGGGTGACAGAGTGAGACTCCTTCTCAAAAATCATAATAATCATCACCATCATCATACAGAGTATACCTGAGTTTGGGAAAGAGGAGGAAATTATATTTTTAAAATTCTCTAATGGTGCTTTAGAATAATCCTCTAGAACTGGCATTGGCAAACGTTTTCTGCAGAGCGTTAGATAATAAATATATTTAGCTTTGTGGGCCAACTATTCAATTTTGCCGTATTTATAACACAAAACAAGCAATTGAAAATAAGTGGGCTGTATTTGGCCTATTGACCATGGTTTGCTAATTCCTGCCTCCAAACTTTCCCAGTTATACATTAGAAATCATTAGTTTTATCACATAAACTAGATGGTTTTCAAATTCTCAGAGACAACAACATAGCAATGCAACTAAAGGGCAAAATGAGAAGAGAACACGAAGACTTTGGACGAAAAGAGGTGATCGAGACCTGCCCTGTGGGGTGCCCTAGCCTGGCCTTGAGAGGTGCTAGCTCTAGGTATCTGCGTTCACATGGTGGAAGCGCGCAGCAGTCATTCATAAACAGTTTAAATTAGAGATTCCCTTACTTTAAGGTAAATAAGAAGTCAGCAACACAATGTGATTGGCAAAAGGCATATGGGAGCCAGAAAGAAAGTTAACTAAGGGTGGTGGTGAATACACAGAAAAGACAACAACCTGAGTGGAACCTTTCTCTTCCTAACCCAGGTCTATGACTTCAGCATCAAAACTTATGACTGTCTTGAGAACAAGCTATGAACAATTTTAAACATCATTCTGCTTACAGATGTTCTACTCAGTTTGCTAAATTTGCATAACAATTATCTCATTTGTCAGCTCTTCTACAACTTCCCATATCACCAAAGTAAGAAACACCTTATTTATTTACAGTGCTTCTTGAAAGAGGCACCTAGACTTCTTTTCTTGAAACTAATGACTATAATTAATGATGGTCTAATCTTTCAACTGTCATATCTTTTGTCTTTTTTGAAGGAGTATTTATAATAATTTGTTCTTGTCACTTGACATAATATATGATATGTGAACATAAACCTTGTTTCTTTTTGGGAGAAACAAAATTTTGTGAGTTTAAACTACGTCTTCACAAGTTATTAGCTGTTTTTTCTTGGAACATTAGTTATTATCTCTTGGCCTATGTTTTCTTGTCTATAAAATGGGAATGATAATACCTAATGCAAATAGTTTTTCTAAGTAAATACAAGTTAAAGAAACAAAATAAAAATCACTCAGAATCTTATGATCGAAGATTTCACATTTATCTAACATTATATTTCATTTTTCCTTCACGAAAATGTATTTTCTTATGAAATGTATGTTATGTGATAATGTTTCCCTTCCATTTAACAATACATTGTGAATATTTACTCTTTTCTTATATAATCACAAATATAATTTTTTCAATAATATTATCCATACAGGTAAAATTGTTATGTCAAATCATAACTAAAATTCAATTTTTAAAATATTTTTTCAAATTGTGTTCTAGTAAAAATTGTGTCAATTTACAATCCCACCAGAAGAGTTTGGGGATGCTGAATTTTCTTACACTTAGTCCAGTTTCTGCTGCTGTAACAGAATACTTGAGACCGAGTAATTTATAAAGGAAATAAATTTATCTGGCTCATGGTTCTGGAGGTTGGGAAGTCCAAGACCAAGTGGCTGTGTGTTGTGAAAGTTTTCTGGCTGTGCCATCCCATGGCAGAAGGTGACAGGGCAAGACAGCATGCACTTGTGAGAGCAGTAAAGCTCACAGCCTCAAATTCACTTAAAATCAGCAGTAATCCATCCATGAAGGTGGAGCCCTCATAACCTAAACACCTCCCACTAGGTCCCACCTTCTGAAACTGTCACATTCGAGATTAAGTTCCAACACATGCTTTTTGGGAGACATATTCAAATCATAGCAATTGCCAACAGTATATATTATCAATTTGTAAGTGTCTTGTATATTATTACCAAAAGGTTCATTTATATTTATATTTATGTTTATTTACTGGCCATTTATATTTATTGGCCATTTATTGGCCAAATATATTTATTCTTTGATAAATTGATAGTTTTAGTTGTTTACCACCCAAAACACCTCTCTACCACTCAGTCACTGATGGCTTTGTTTCTGCCATCATTGATAATTTTGGGCCTGTCTTCTACACCCCTACTTTTGTCACTATTCTGAGTAATCTCAATATCCATGTAGATAGATGGTCCTTCTAATATCTGGTTTTCTCAGTTTTTTAAACTTCCTCATCCCCAATTACCCTTGCTTCCCCCTTTCTCTGCTGCAAACCCCCATGGTCATACCCTGGAGTCATTGTCATTGATAATTGAGCCATTTCTGAACTCTCCACTTCAAGACTTCTACCCAGTGGCCATCACTTCTATTCCCTCACTTCACGTTCCCTAGAGCTATACTCCACCAAGACAGGAACGCTATAAGTATTTCATGGATGTGAGTGCCAGGGGACTGACAAGAAAACATGATTTTAAATCCTGAAGTCCCTAAACTAAACTAATACAATTTCTTACTGTTAAAATAAGTGTGAACATTTATCCATTTTAAGAATTGAACATGTCCATTATGGAACAACTTTCTCATTACACTCCATGTTAGTTGGGCAAAAATGTCCACTTTCCAAATTTAAGTTGGGCATTTTCATTTTTATATGGCTCTCAAAAAATAGAAAATGTGTGAGTCTCATTGGTCTTAATTAAAAATTGGATATTTTTTCTTTTGTGCATAAATCTCCAAAACATGTCCCTGAGAGTCTGATTCCTTTGTACATTTGACTGGTCTTGGTGAGGTAGAAAGTTTTATCTGATTCACTATTCCTACTCTGTGGCTAATGGATAAGGGTGGGTGTCATTAATGTCCGAAAACTACTTAGTCTGTGGGATATAACTTGCTGAGAGCACTGTGGGGCTTCGCTTCTCTTCCATCCCTCAGTGATTCTGTCTTCTTCAGATAAAGTCAAATTAACACATCTAACATTTTGATACAGTCTTACTCATTTTCATCCTTGTATTTTTTTTTTAATCTCATTAATCTATTAACCAACTGTCATTTTAAGTGTCTCATAAACCTATTAGCCAACTACCATTTTAGAATTATGGAGTAAGTCTCAAATTGGTAACTGCAAAATTAGTAGGTCATTATTTTAGGCACCATGAAAAATTACAAGTATTGGAAGCGTCTTTCTTTATATTCAAAATACCTAAAATAGAATTAGGAGCTAAGACAAACATATAATGTTGTATAAAAATTGAAATTGTCATGGAAATATTACAAACATATACATATATATGAATCTGCAGATATGTATTATAAATGTTTACATGTGTTTGTGTGTAGGTGCATACATATGACATCTAGACATGTGTTTACATGGGGTGTGTGTGTGTAAGTTACTAATGTTAAAGGGTTGAGGTAAATGGCAAACCAATTGGAAAACTAGACAATAGAATTTTTGGCTCATGTTCTGCATAAGTAAACTAAAGTATATTTCTGAATACATGTGGAGTTTCCCATGGAAAGCTATTAAAAGGAAATGTAATGTAATTGAAATATTCATTCAGAGGGTAAAAATTTTTGTGTTCCTTAACTGTTGAAGGTTTTTATATTTTTCACTCTGTTCTGGAAAATTTTTACGTTATTTTATTAAGAAAAACATAAGAAACCAAATGAGGACTTGTTCTGTGTTCCTGGAAATGGTAATTTTTCTTCTTGAAACATCATGCAAGTTTCAGTTGAATTTCAAGCCTCTTCTTTCTATATTTAAGGCAATGTAAGTCAAAGCAGAACGAAGTGAAACATTTGCATACAACTCCACACCTTCAGTCTCCGCGGGTGGTCCAGGTATAATAGACCTAAGCTCTGCAATCTGCCTCTATGTGGGGCTTATTCCAAATGGAACATGGACTTGCAAATGCTTGCCTTCCACGGTGGCTTTCTCTGGTGATGAGCAGTGAGTGCACCTTCCAACGTGGCAGGAATAACTGCAAGTCTGTATCAGTGCAGAAGACAAGCAAATGAGCCTCAAGATGCCTTGTGTTCTCTTATTCTTCCTGTCAACTTCCATTTCTCTTTAAGGGACTTGCACTTTATTCTGAAACAATCAGTCACAATGATTTTGACCTTTGGTTTTATGCTAGACTGTTTCCATTACGAGATGTGCATTTTCTTCCAAAGAAATGATCGGTATCTCAGTAACTAATGTATTTATGAGACACAAATCAGAAAAGATACTTAAAAACACACACACACACAGAGTGTCTGGGTGAGCTGGGGGAGGAAACACCTACCAGAGTTCCTCCTCTCTGGCCTGCTGCCTCTAATGGGCAGAGGGTTGTTAGTGGATGTCCTCATTCCTCTTGGGGGGAAAACTGGGAGTTAGATTCAAATCACCAATTCACATATTTAAAACTTCTAAAATGTTTGTCTCTTAAATTTCAGGATTGCATATATTTAATTCTTCAGGCACCTTTTCCTCTGAAATGTAATTTAAAACTAGAAGATAAGATTGTTTCTATTAGACTGTAAAAATATCAGTGTTGGAACAATAATACAAATGCAGGCCGAGCATGGTGGCTCATGCCTGTAATCCTAGCACTTTGGGAGGCCAAGGTGGACAGATTGCTTGAGCTCAGGAGTTCAAGACTAGCCTGGGCAACATAGTAAAGCCCTATCTCTACAAAAGATATAGCAATTAGCAGGGCATGGTGGCATGCACCTGTAGTCCCAGCTACTTGGGAGGCTGAGGTGGAAGGATTGCATAAGCCCTAGGAGGTAGGAGGTCAGGGGTACAGTGAGCCATGAGCCATGAGCACACCACTGCACTTCAGCCTGGGCAACAGAATGAGACCCCATCTCAAAAAAAAAAAAAAAAAAGGATTTTTACTCTTAAATCATAAAAAACAAACAAACAGACGAACAAAAACTACTTCATTTTATTCATTTAGTATATTTCCATGAGACCTACTAAAACAGAAAAAGTTTATACTAACTGGCACAATTGTTCCTGATACCTTGTAGAGATGGAGATAAAAGGTCAAAGTGATAGCTATCTAGAGAATCTGCCATGATTCAAGGTAAGTTTACAAGTGGGTTGGATAAAGGCTTGCAGAGAAGCCAAAATATATCCTGCAATTCTAATGCTAAGCGGCTTTGCATTGGAAAAATGCCCAAGGGCCTTGTCTGACACGACCGCTTACTAATGACTGATGGGAGATCGACAGGGAAAGAGTGGGGACACAGCTTTGTCATGGCGATGCTCAGTGTGTGATCAGCCTTAAGCATCAGGCCAGGTGTGGCCGTGCAGCCCAGGGCTCCATTCCCTTACCTGCATGACAGACCAGCGATGCCCACCAGAACTAGAAGCCCATCATGAAGCAGGGCAGGAACCCCCACAGCAGCTCCACTGTGACTCACCAGAAGGCAGCTTCTAAAATCTTGAAGGGAGCAGAGTGGTGAGATTTTTTGAGGATCTTATTTCAGCATTCTGCTCTAAGATCATTGCAAAATAAATGCAAACATTCTCAAGCACCCAGAGAAATCCAAATGTTCCTGAGCAGCGCTCATCACCAGGCACTGTGAATCCCAGGGAATCCCAAAGGGACCAGGGATACACCCCACCAAGGGAGGCTCATGTCCCCACACTCCGCAGATGTACTTGGGGTCAGGGCATCCGTGTAAATTCTACATCCTTAAGCAGACACATCCAAAGGGGTCTTGCTGCTCCTGGTAAGTTTGACGTCCCTCAAGTGGATCGAGTCCCTCCCTAGACACGGGCGGTCTGTGCAGCTTTTGGTCCATGCCTCATGGACATGGAGTCCTAGAGGAAAGACTGCAATCTAATTAAGCCTCTCCGTCAACAGTAAATAAAAGGAGTAGCAAAGAAATACATTGGAGTCTTGTTGGTTTATTTGCTTATATCAGAAACAATAACACAGAAAGAACAAATAGAACCCCAGGGGGAAAATAAGTCTGATTTTCTCTACCCAAAAGTCATAAGAGAACATTAAAAAAAAAAAGAAGAAGAAGAAGAGAGGAAAGAAATACACAGGGATTTTTCTGAGATTTGCCATAGGAAGCAGAACTATTGGAATTGGACAGTGTGCCACCTGGAGGCCAGGAGGCCCAGGGCCTGCCTCTGATGACTGCAGCCACCTCAGGACTAGCCCAGCATCCCCTCATGTCCCCAGGGGTCTCTGTGTTCAGACCGAAGATTAGTATCAGGAAGAGGCCATTGTTAATTGATTAGCTAATGTTCATAAAGTGCTTTGAAGACAAAGAGGGCTATATATATGCTTATTAATATTAGTTATTGTTATTAATAAGTGAATATGTTTTTAAATGTTTGGTTTAGAACACTGCAGTGCTTTCTCCCTAGCGACTACGCAGGGGAAGTGGAATAACAAGCACTTGGGGTCTTGCTTCCTGGTCTTCTTTCTCTTCCGCTCTCTGTGGACAGAAACTTCTGGTGTGCAGCTCAGCTTCCTCTCTGCAGGGAGTAGCCCCTCCACTGGGTGCTCTCACCCTATTTATGGGGACTCTTTGCCAAAGGTGAGGACCTGAGCTGGGTGAGACTGCTGAAAACTTGGTTTGTCCACTTATTTTTAATTTATTCTTTTAATTGTCAAAAAGTTTTCTCTAATTAAGTCTACCTTGTCCTTAACAATTGCTTTTTTCCAAGACCTTCTGATTCCATTTTTTAGAAATCACTTTAAACACTTTGCTCTTTGAACAAACTGACGACCATGCATTGAGTAGCTTTTATTTGGTACCCTGTGTGTGCACCACAAATCCAGGTTGTTTAATGTTCTCATTCCCTGCTATTTGACTCTAGGTATAATCTGATATCTGCCAACAAGCAATTGTTGCATCTTCAAATGACACCTATTTGCTAAGCCCAGCTCATTGTCTTCCTGCATGGTACTTTTGAGGTCTTTCTGACTGGAAATTGGCTCATCCTTCTATGACCTCTAGCAGCACATTTGTAACTATTTTATGTCACTTGTAACATTCCACCTTTTAAAATAGTTCTCCATGTTTATAGTTTAACTCCTTAAGCAAGGACTATGTCTTAATCATTGACTCATCACAAAATTCCTTATGCATAGTAGATCCTCAATAAATATTCGATAATTACTTTCAAAAGTTCAGGTTGCATTTACCCTGAAGAACTACTAGAAATATATATTTTTAATTATAAACATGACTATTCAGAAAACTGACAGCACCCCTGAGTGTGAATAACATTCCTTGATCAAAATTTCCCTTTCCTTTAATGAATATGCGGTATCAGTATAAGAAATGTTGTGTTACTAGAAGAATTAAAGGAGACTTTGGTAAAATGGTAGATAGAAATGGTAGAGAGTGGTAAGCTCCAAACACATAAAAATACTAGATAAAATAGAAAGTATCGTTTAAAACTCTGCTGCATTTGAAAGATAGGAAAATGCGCAGGTTTCGGAAACTAAGACAAAAGCCAAAGGCTCTGTGGAAAGCAGAGAAGACCCCACACAACATCTGGCCTCTGGTTACACAGGAGATGCTGCCACAGCCTAAGCCGGGCAGGACTGGGGCTGCATTCGTCAGTGCAGAGCACAGAACTTCAGAGGGCGTCGGGTAGGTGAGATGGGTATGAGTGAGATGGGTTCACTTGTTGGCACTGGGAAGCAGCAAGGAAGCTTGCCACCTGGCCAGATTCTAGAATGGACAGGAAAAGCCATCTGGGAGAAATCAAAGCTCTCAGACATGATGTTTGGCTTTGAGAATCCATAGAGGGAACTCACAACCAAGAAATTAATATAAATGTTGGGCCTGGACCACTGAAACAGTTAGGGGTCCAGCATGAGCAAAAAGTCAAATGAAACCAAAACAGAAACATGGACAAATACAGGATGATCACAAAACAAGCGAGTCCTTTGGACGATCAACTAATGGCAAACCACTTGAGGAAATGAAGCATTATGAGTGAGAACCAGCAGATTTAATTCACAGGAACATTAGGATCCCCTCAAGAAACAGAAATAATACAGCCTTATGAACGAATATAAGATAATGTTTAGGCTTAAGATGGTTACAGAAATTTTTACAAGAATGGACACCATAATAAAAAATACAATGATATTTTAAAACTTGGCAGGAGCTTTATTCCCACCTCCGCCCCCCATAACCTGCCCTTTGAGTGTGGGCTCAGTGATTTGAGTGTGAACTTAGTGATTTGCTGCCCAAGAGTAGTGTGACAAAGGGGAAAGTCAACTTTACAGTAGAGAAAGTCTTGACAAGCACTGCCTTGGCCAAGGGATCAAGGTTAACATCGTCAATAATAAATGATGTTGATATCATGTTCTCTTGATATTATGGGGTGAAAATGCCATTTCACCTTCCATAATCCCAGTCTTATCATGAGAAAAACATAAAACAAATTACAATTGAGGGACAGGCTACAAAATACCTCACCAGTACTCAAAACTATCAAGGTTGTCAAAAACAAAGAAAGTGTGAGAAACTTTCATAGCCATAAAGAGACACAATGATTAAATGTAACAGGATATTCTGGATGGAATCCTGAACATGAAAAAAAAAAAGACATTAGGGGGAAAAAAACTAGTGGAAGTGTGGGGTTTTGTTAATATCAATGTACCAACATTGGTTTCTAGTTTTAATAATGTGCCATAGTTAATTTAAGATGTTAACAATCAAGGGAAGAGAAACTGTATTATCTTGGCAACTTCTCTGTATCTACTCTTAAAAATTGATTAGCTAAAAAAAGACATGTGAAATCAACAAGATGATGGACTAGAAGGCCCCAATGCTTGTTCCCTCACAAAAACAATAAACAAACAACTACATAACAATGAAAAGAGGTCTGGGGAATCTCTGGACTTTAATGAGGAGCAACAAAAACCCTGTGGAGCATAGGAACTGAGGATGGACACACAGAAAAATTGGGAAGCATTTTACCTCTGTCACCCCATCCCCCATTCCAGAGCAGCTCAAAACCAAGAGGGATCCCCAACAGAGGGATTTCTTCCAGCAGGGAATAGGAGAGCAGAGGGACCACAGCAATTCTCCTCTCTGTTATGGACACCTGCAGCTCTAGACAACAAGAACACCCCAGTGTCTTCATCATGCTGATCCCAGCAGACAGAGTTGCCTGGAATCCATGATGCAGTGCTCTCCCTAGGTAAGGAGCCACCACCGTGTCCCCTTCTCAGGGGCAGGAGCTACTGCTACACTGTGCCCTGCCCTCAGGTTCCCATGTCTCTGCCGAGCCCTGCCCTCCAGGAACAGAGCATCATAGTACTTTACCCTAGACAGATAAACAGCTCAATAACACAGGAAAGGAATAAATGAACCAAGTAAAAAAGTTCAACAAAGAGAAAGAAATCTTCAAAAAACTCCAAACAGAAATTCTGTAGCTGAAGAATGCAACGAACAAAATAAAAAATGCAATAAATAGCTTTAACAGCATACTTTGATTAGGAAAAAGAAAGAATCTGCAAACTTGAAGACGGATCCTTTGAAATCATTAAGTCAGAGGATAGTAAAAACGATAAAAAATAGTGAAGAAAGCCTACCAGACTTACAGGACACCATTAAGTGAACAAATATACATATGGGGGTCCCAGAAATAAAAGAAAAGAAAAAAAGATCAAAAAGTTTATGTAAAGTAATAATAGCTGAAAACCTCACAAGTTTTAGGAACAATACAGATACCTAGAGTCATAAATCTCAAAAGTGTCAAAACAGATTCAATCCAAAGAGGACTTTATTGGGATATGTTGTAATTAAATTGGCAACAAAGACAAAGAGAGAATTTTAAAGCAGCAAGAGAAAAGCAACTTGTCACATATGAAGGAACATCTATAAGGCAATCAACAAATTTCTCAGGAAACCCCTTGCAGGCCAGGAGAGAGTGAGATGATATACTTAAAGTGCTGCAAGAATAAAACTACCAATCAAGAATACTTTATTCAGCAAAGTCGTCCTTTGGAAATAAAGAAGAGATGAAAGACTCTACCAGAAAAATGAAAGATGAGGTTGTTCATTACCATTAAACCTGCCTTAGAAGAAATACTAAAGGGAGTTCTTCATGCTGAAATAAGAGGATGTTAATTAATAGCATTAATATACATATATATATTCCATGAATAATACATAATATTATACATATGTAAACTTTACTTGTAAAGGTAATAGTGAAAGGTAAGTAAAGGTAAATATATAGTGAAATTCAGTATACTCTAATGCAGGAATGGTGCTCTGTAATTTACTTGTAACTGTACTTCAAAGGTTGCAAGTATTCAAAACAGCTATAACTACAATAATTTGTTACTGTAGACACAGTATATCAAAATGTAAAATGTTAAGTTGCTCTCTGCTTAAAATCCACTTATAAATATAATATGCTTTATGTAAGTCTTACAGTAATCAAAAACCAAAAACCTATAGTGGATACACACAACATAGAGAAAAGAATCAAAGCATACTATCATAAAAAAAAATTAATTAACAAAGGAAGACAGCAGAAGAGAAATAAAGAAACAAAGAACTAAAACAATCAGAAAACAATTAGCAAGATGCCAATAGTAAGTCCTACATAGCAACAATTACATTAAATATAAATAGATTAAAATCTTCTATTAGAAGACATAGAGTGGCTGAATGAATTGAAAAATAAACAAAAAACAAAACCCAAAGACTCCATGCTACCTACAAGAGACTAACTTAAACTTCAAGAACACTAATAGGAAAGTTAAGGGATGAAAAGGATGTTTTATGCAAATGTAAACCAAAATAAAAAAGGAGTTGCTATACATACATCAGAAGAAGTAGTCTTTACATCCAGAACTGTAACAAAAGACAAATAAAGTTATTATATAATTATTATAAAGGACTCAATTCATTAAGAAGACATAATAATTATAAATAAATATATATTCAATATCAGAACAAATGAATATATAAACCAAATATAAGCAAAATTAAGAGAATGAATAGATAGCAATACAATAATGGTAGGAGACTTCAATACCTCACTTCCAAAATGAATAGAATATCCAGACAAAAAAAAATCAATATAGAAACAATGGACATGAACTACTCTTTATGTCAAATGAACCTTATATACATGTGTGAAACTTTCCAACAATAGCAGAATACATATTCTCAAATGCACACAGAAAATTTTGCAGATGTCTTACTTTATTCGGGCTGCTATACAAAATATCTTAGACTGAGTACTTTATAAATAACAGAATTTTTTTCATTCAGTAAACAAATATTTATTAAGTGCAAACTATATACTAAGCATTAGTTGATAACCATCACATTTGATACCCAAAACAGATCCTTTATTTTATTTTATTTTATTTTATTTTATTTTATTTTTTATACTTTAAGTTCTGGGATACAGGTGCAGAACGTGCAGGTTTGTTACATAGGTATACACTTGCCAAGGTGATTCACTGCACCCATCAACTCATCATCTACATTAGGTATGTATGCTATCCCTCCTCTAGTCTCCCACCCCCCCGAGAGTCCCCAGTGTGTGATGTTCCCCTCCCTGTGTCCATGTGTTCTCATTGTTCAACTCCCACTTATGAGTGAGAACATGTGGTGTTTGGTTTTCTGTTCTTGTGTTAGTTTGCTGAGAATGATGGTGTCCAGCTTCATCCCTGTCCCTACAAAAGACACAAACTCATCTTTTTTATGGTTGCATAGTATTTCATGGTGTATATGTGCCACATTTTCTTTATCCAGTCTATTTTTGATGGGCATTTGGGTTGGTTCCAAGTCTTTGCTACTGTGAACAGTGCTGCAATAAACATACGTGTGCATGTGTCTTTATGGTAGAATGATTTATAATCCTTTGGGTGTATACCCAGTAATGGCATTGCTGGGTTAAATGGTATTTCTGGTTTTAGATCCTTGAGGAATTGCCACACTATCTTCCACAATGATTGAACTAATTTACATTCCCACCAACAATGTAAAAGCTTTCTTATTTCTCCACATTCTCTCCAGCATCTGTTGTTTCCTGACTTTTTAATGATCGCCATTCTAACTGGCATGAGATAGTATCTCATTGTGGTTTGACTTGCATTTCTCTAATGACTGGAGTGATGAGCTTTTTTTTTCATGTGTTTGTTGGCCATATAAATGTCTTATTTTAAGCAGTGTCTGTTCATATCCTTTGCCCACTTTTTGATGGGGTTGTTTTTTTTCTTGTAAATTTGTTTAAGTTATTTGTAGATTCTGGATACTAGCCCTTTATCAGATGGATAGATTGCAAAAATGTTCTCCCATTCTGTAGGTTGCCTATTCACTTTGATGATAGTTTCTTTTGCTGTGCAGAAGCTCTTTAGTTTAATCAGATCCCATTTGTCAATTTTGGCTTTTGTTGCCATTGCTTTTAGTGTTTTAGTCATGAAGTCTTTGCTCATGCCTTTGTCCTGCATTGCATTGCCTAGGTTTTCTTCTAGAATTTTTATGGCTTCGGGTCTTATATTTAAGTCTTTAATCCATCTTGAGTTAATTTTTGTATACGGTGTAAGGAAGGGGTCCAGTTTCAGTTTTCTGCATATGGATAGCCAGTTTTCCCAACACCATTTATTAAATATGGAATCCTTTCCCCATTGCTTGTTTTTGTCGTGTTTGTCAAAGATCAGATGGTTGTAGATGTGTGATGTTATTTCTGAGGTGTCTGCTCCATTGGTCTATATGTCTGTTTTGGTACCAATACCTTGCTGTTTTGGTTACTGTAGCCTTGTAGTATAGTTTGAAGTCAAGCAGTGTGGTGCCTCCAACTTTGTTCTTTTTGCTTAGTATTGTCTTGTATATACAGGCTCTTTTTTGGTTCCATATGAAATTTAAAGTAGTTTTTTTCTAATTCTGTGAAGAAAGTCAATGGTAGCTTGATGGGGATAACATTGAATCTATAAACCACTTTGGGCAGTAGGGCAATTTTTTATGATATGGATTCTTCCTATCCATACGCATGGAACGTTTTTCCATTTGTTTGCATCTTCTCTTATTTCTTTGAAGAGTGGTTTGTAGTTCTCCTTGAAGAGGTCCTTCACATTGCTTGTAAGCTGTATTTGTAGGTATTTTATTTTCTTAGTAGCAATTGTGAATGAGAGTTCACTCATGATTTGGCTCTATTTTTGTCTACTCTTGGTGTATAGGAATTCTTGTGATTTTTGCACATTGATTTTTGTATCCTGAGACTTTGCTGAAGTTGCTTATCAGCGGAAGGAGATTTGGGGCTGAGACGATGGAGTTTTCTAAATATACCATCATGTCATCTGCAAACAGAGACAATTTGACTTCCTCTCCTCCTATTTGAATACCCTTTATTTCTTTATCTTGCCTGATTGTCCTGACCAGAACTTCCAGTACTATGTTGAATGGGAGTGGTGAGAGAGGGCATCCTTGTGTCATGCCGGTTTTCATATGGCATGCTTCCAGTTTTTGCCCATTCAGTATGATATTGGCTGTGGGTCTGTCATAAATAGCTTTTATTATTTTGAAATTTTTTCTCACAGTTCTAGAGGCTGAGAAATGCGAGATCAAGGCACCAGTAGATTTGTTTTCTGGTGAGTGACTGTTCCTCATAGATGGGGCCTTCTATATGGCCTCACATGGTAGGAGGGATAAACAAGCTCCCTCAAGCCTCTTTTGTTACAGCACTAATCTTTTTTCATAAGGGCAGAGTTCTCATGACCTTATTACCTCCCAAAGGCTCTACTTCTTAACAACATCACTTCGGGAGCTAAGTTTTAATATATGAATTTTGGAGGAGAGGACACAAACATTCAGAACATACCACCAGGATAGATTATATGTTGGACCACAAAAGAAGTCTTAACAAATTTAAGAAAATTGACTCAAATAAATAAATGTATAAATGAAAGAGGAGACATTACAACTTAAGCCACAGAAATACAAAAGATCATAAGAGACTGCTACAAACAATTATACGCCAGCAAATTGGATAATGTAGAAGGAATAGATATGTTCCTAAAAACATACAACTTACCAAATCGAATCAGGAAGAAAGAAAAAATGTGAACAAACCAATTGTGAATAAGAAGAGTGAATCAATTATCAAAAATCTCTCCACAAATAAAAGCCCAAAACCAGATGGCTTCAGTGGTGAATTCTACCAAACATTGATAAATAATTAACACTAATGCTTCTCAAATTTTTCCCAAAAATTGAAATGGGAGAATCACTTCCAAATTTATTTGATGGGGCCAGCATTACACTGATAGCAACGTCAGTCAAGGACACTACAGGAAAAGAAAATTACAGGTTGATATGCCTGATGAACATAGATGCAAAATCTTCCACAAAATATCAGAATACTGAATTCAACATCATATTAAAAAGATTATTTACTGTTATCAAATGGGATTTATCTCAGGGAGGTAAGGATCATTCAACATATACAAATCAATAAACTTGATACATCACATTAAAAGTATGAAGAATAAAAACTAGATGATCATCTCAATAGATGCAGAGAAAGCATTTAACAAAGTCCAATATCATGTCATAATAACTAATCTCAGCAAATTAGGTATAGAAGAAATGTCCCTCAAAATAACAAAAGCCACATATGACAAACTCAGAGTTAACATCACAGTCAACAGTGAAAAACCTAAAAGCTTTTCCTCTAAGATCAGGAACAAGACAAGGATGTTGCTTCTTCCCACTTCTATTCAACGTAGTGCTGGAAGTCAGCCAAAGCAATTACACATTAAAAAAAAGAAGAAGAAGAAGAAGAAATCTCCATCAGAACAAACTAAAATGTTCTCAATTTGCAGAAGACATAGGTAGGAAATCCTAAAGCATCATCAAAAAAAAAAAAAAAAAAGAAACTCTTAGAACTAATAAACATTTCAGTACAGTTGCAAGATACAAAATTAGCATACAAAAATCAGGTGCATTTTCCATGGAGTTACAACAAACTATATGAAAATGAAATTATGAAAACAACCCCATTTATAATAACATCAAGAATAATAAAACACTTGGGAATGAATTTAACCAATGAGGTGAAACTCAAAGTTTTCATTGTACAGACACTGAAAACTATAAGACACGGAGGAAGGAAATTGAAAATAAACAGATGAAAAGATATATATGATATATATGATAAAATATATATAAATGAAAAGATATACCATATTCATGGACTGGAAAGGTTAATATTGTTAAAATATCTATACTACCTAAAACAATCTGTAGATTTAACAAAATTCCTATGAAAATTCCAATGGGATTTTTCATTGAAATGGAAAAATCAGTCTAAAACTCTGCATGAAACTGCAAAAGAACCTGGAGATCAGAGCACTCTTAAGAAAGAACAAAGCTGGAGGCATTACAGTTCATGATTTCAAACATTAAAAAGGTGTAGCAATCAAAACAGTATGGTTATGGTTCTTATATATAAAAATGTACTCATAGATGGATGGAACAGAATGAAGACAGTTCAGAAATAAACCCACATATATACAGCCAACTAATCTTTGACAAAAGTGGCAAGAATAGGGCCAATAATACACAATGAGGAATGGATAATCTCTTAAATAAATAATATTGTGGAAATTGGGCATACACGTGTAAAAGAATAAAACTGGATCCTTAGCTTACATAATATTAAAAAAAACTCAAAATGGATTAAAAACAAATGAAAGATCTGAAACTGTAAAACTTTAGGAGGCAAATATAGACAAATATAAGCTCCTTGACATTCACCTGGGTGTGATTTTTGGTATAATATCAGACAAAAATAAGCAAGTGAGACTGCATCAAACTCTAATGTTTCTATACATCGAAGAAACAATCAACAAAATGAAAAGACAAATTACAGAATGGGAGAAAATATTTGCAAGCCATATATTGATAAGGGTTAATATTCAAAATACACAAGAAAGTCATACAACTCAATAACAATAAAATAACCTAATTACAAAATAGGCAAGGCAACTCAATAGACATTTCTCCAAAGAAGTTAAATAAATTACCAACATGTATATAAAAAGGCACTAAATACTACTAATCATGAGAGAAATGCAAATCAAAACCACAATAAACTATCTTATCACATTTGTTAGAAACCTATATCAAATAACAAGAGACAACAAGTGTTGATAAGAATGTGGAAAAAAGGGAATTATGCAAATGTACATTGATACAGTCATTATGGAAAACAATATAGAGGTTTCTTAAAAAATTAAAAATAGAACTACCTTGTGATCCATTAATTTTACTTTTCTAAATTCATAATTTTTATTTTTTATTTGTACAAATGTATGGGGTACATGTGCAATTTTGTTACACGCCTAGATTATATAGCAGTCAAGCCACTACTGCTATATATTTGAAGAAAATAAAACTATTATCTCTAAGAGATATCTGCACTCCCACATTTATTACAGTATTATTCACAGTAGCCAAGATATGAAAATAATGTAAGCATCTGTGAAAAGATGACTGAAAAAGAAATTTATATACACATACACATACACATACACACACGTACACATAAAATGGAGTATTACCTAGCTTTTAAAAAGGCTGAATACACATAAACATACATAGACACACATACAGTGGAACACAGACACATACACCAAACATGTCCACAGAATGAAATATTATTCATCCTTAAAAAGGAAAGAAACCTTGACATTTGCAGCAACATGGATGGACCCAAAGGACATTATACTAAATGAAATAAACCAGAACAGAAAGACAAAATATTCAATGATAACACTTATATGTGGAATCTCAAAGGTTGAACTTAGAGAAACAGAGGGTAGAATAGTGCTTGCTAGGGGATGGAGGGTTGGGAAAATCAAGAGATGTTGGCCAAAATGTACAAACTTTCTCTTATAAAGAAACTAAGCCATAAGGATTTAATGTATATCATAGTGGCTGTAGTTCATAATAATGTATGGTATATGGTATACTGAACATTTTCTAAGAGAGTAGATATTAATAGTTGTCACCACATATAACATGTGGAATATGTAGTCTTAGGTATGTTAATTAGCTTGATTATGGGAATCATTTCACAAAGCGTATGTATATCAAAATATCATGCTGTATGTTTTAAGTACATGTAGAATCTTATTTGTCAATTACACCTCAATAAAGCTGGAAGAAAAAGATTAAGCAACATAGACAGCCCTCAAATAGGCCTTCTGGAAAGATTACCTATGCAATACAATTGCTGAGAGGAAGTTTCTTATCAGCCCATTAGCTGCCAAAGCATTTAAATTACTGAGGGGTAATGATAATACAAAAATTGTGAGAGTTGAAGCAAAAATAAGGTCATTTGCAGACAAACAACCAACAAAAGATTGTGCCACTTACAGACACTCATTAGAACTTACTACCAGGATTGAAGTACATACCTCAGGAGAAAGTAAACTGAACTCAAAAAAAAGCAATAGGATGCAAGAAAAATGGTAAATTAAAAAAAAATGAGCATATTTAAATAAGTTCTTCTGTAAAAAATAATAACGACTTTGTAAGGTGGTGGTTAAAAAGGTATAAAATTAGTAAACAACAATAATCTGGGGGAAAAAAAGAAGAAAAGACTAGGAAAAAAGGTTTTTTAAAGACCCTTCTGCTCTTCAGAAAGAATGTGTTGATATTGATTGGACTTCATCATATCAAGAAACTTTGTATAAATATAATACTAATCATTAAAGATTAGAAATATAATATTTAACTTGAGAATTAGTATAGTGAGGTGAAGAATATAGCTTCTGGAAAGGCCTTTATTAATTATACAACCTCAGTCAAGTTATTTAATCCTTCTCTACCATTGTTTTCTCATCTGTAAATGTTGCTGTGAAGGTATTAAATTAGAAGAGTGTGTGTGTGTAAATACATATATGTATATACATTTAACATATATAAATGTAAGTATATTAAATTCACCTGTTAAAAGACTCAGATTTTTCAGACTGGATAGTTAGCACAATCCAGCTCTAAGAGCTTTACAGAAACATCATCCAATGCAACCCAAAAAGATTGACTAAAAGGATGGAAAAAACACAGTACCAAAGGCAAAGCTGGAGCAGCACCATTAATGTCAGGCAAAACTGACATTAAGGCAAAAATCATTATTAGGAATAAATAGGGCACAACATAACTATATTAAATCAGGGTTCCCAAGGGAAACAGATCCAACAGTATGTGTGTATATAGAAAGAGAAAACGATTTGTTTAGAGAAATAGGCTCATGTGATTGTGGAGGCTTGGGAAGTTCAAATTCTTTAGAGAAGAGTTACAGCTCAAGTCTATATTAGTTAGAGTTCTCCAAAGAAACTGTGTGTGTGTGTGTGTGTGTGTGTGTGTGTGTGTTGAAGAGATCTATTGTAAGAAATTGGCTCAAATGATTCTGGAGGCTGGCAAAACCAAAATATGTACAGTCAATGTCCCAGCTTGAGTCTGAAGCCTGAAAACTGCTATAGAACTAGAAAGAGTTGCAGTCCCAGTTCTAAGATCCCATCAGTCAGAAGCATTTTCTCTTACTCAAGGAAGGTTCAGCCTTTTGTTCTATTTGGACCTTAAACTGATAAGCCGAGGCCCATCCATGCTGTAGAAGGCAAAAATATCCTTTACTCAATGTACTAATTGAAGTGTTACTGTCATCCAAAAACACCCTCATGGAAACTCCCCAAATAATGTTTGACCAAATATCTGGGTACCTTGTGGCTCAGTCACGTTAACACGCAAAATAAACCATCACAGAATCCAAAGGCAGTCTGCTGGCAGAATTCCTTCTCATGCGGTGAAGATCAGTCTTTGCTCTTTAAGGCCTCTGATTGCTTGGATGAGGCCCACCCACCATATTATGCAGGAGAATCTGCTTTACTTGAAGTCCAGTGACTTTAAGGTTAATCTCATCTAAAATTACCTTCCTATAAACATAATGTTTGACCAAATATCTGGGCACCATGGTCCAGCCAAGTTGAAACATAAAAATTAACGATCACAATAATACAAGGAGTAATTCACTGGGAAGATAGAAGACTGCCAAATTTGTATCCTAACAAAGAAACTATAAAACCTATAAAGAAATTATTGAGAGTACTGAAAGGAGAAATTGAAGTTGAAAAACTCATGAACATTGGAGATTGCATACCATTTTAAATGCTGATACTTCAAATATTTGAATATTATTTTGAACACAATTTACCTAATAAAAGTATGTGGAGCCCCACACCCACCAAACAAAGAATACAAATTATTGTCAAGTGCACTTGAAACTTACACATTTCAAAAAACTGAGCATATACTGTTAGAAGAAAATTTTCAATCTAAACATTATACAGATACTATTACTTGGCTACAAAACAATACAGTTAGAAGTTATTTGCACATAGTGAACTACTTCCTCCCAATTCCCCAGACTTTTGCAAACTAACAGACACATATCCTAAAATAAAATTAAAATGATTCCTTTATTTTTTTCTTTGTTTGTCCATTGAACATAAAACCAACCCCAGTTAAATTCAAAGTATTAGAGCTACATATTTCTGCAGATTTATGTTCAGCTTGTGGAATATTAGAATCTGGCCTAAAATTTTACCAATCTACACAGACCGTAAGTTGTCAAATCTAGGATTTTAACAACTGTTTTATCGACGTAGGTAATAACTTCCATTGTCTATTGCTTTGTCATATTTCAGAATGTTTGTTGAATAGCATCTGACAAATATTCAATCCCATTTTCAAATCAGTTGGTTAAAGGCAGTCTTAACCTCTCAGCACACAACCACATGTAACGAGAGAATTTCTATACAGTTGATGAACTGAAAACCTTTAATTATTGAAACTATTCTTTATATAAAAAACAGAGATTGAGGAACTATTATGGGGTGGAAGAAACCAAGGAGACACGACAACTTAACACAATGTGGAATAGTGGATTGGATCTTGGACAAGAAGAAAAGCTACTAGTGAAAAAACTGGCAAAATTTGAATTGGGTACATAGATTCGTTTCAAATCAGTTATTACTGCTAATTACTTCAGTTTCAATAAATGTACTATGGTGGTGGAAGCTGTTCTCATTAGGAGCAGTTAGTTGAAAGGTATGTGGGAAATATGCATATTGTTTTCTGCAACTTTTCTATAAGTCTACATCTAAAACTATATCGCACTCAAAAGTTTTTTTTAATTCATTTTTATTTTTTATTTTTTTGAGACAGAATCTCACTGTTTTGCCCAGACTGGAGTGCAATGGTGCAATCTCAGCTCACTGCAAACTCTGCCTCCCAGGTTCAAGTGATTCTCCTGCCTCAGGCTCCTAAGTAGCTGGGATTACAGGTTCTGCCAACACACCTGGCTGATTTTTGTATTTTTAGTAGAGATTAGGTTTAGCCATGTTGGCCAGGCTGGTCTCAAACTCCTGACCTCAGGTGATCTGCCCTCCTCGGCCTCCCAAAGTGCTGGGACTATAGGCATGAACCACTGCACCCAGCCTGAAAAGTTTTTTAAAAGTTCATCTTTATCATTCAAATTTTTCTCTTCCCAGGTCCTCCTAAATAAAACACTGTTCTCTCTAGTACTGGGGAAATTTCACCAAATTCAAAATGGGGAATGAGAGAACTGCTTACTATATAATATGTCTACCCTTATGGGTCCAAAGATGTGAGCACCAAATTCAGCAACACAGAATTAATCAATTCTGAAAACAAAGTGTGATCTTTATTTAAAGATCTTTAAAGTGAAAAAGAATTATTCTCTGGTTCTCTAGAAATTTTATTTACTCTTATATACCATAGACCAGTATAAACTAATTTGACAAGCATGGTTTTAGACATTATGCACAGAGCACCAAAGTATGAAACAGATAAAAGCAAAGGTGTAGGAATGAAAGAGAGGGTGCGGGGCTTGAGCCTCTTCCACTTAGCCTTCCCACATGGGATTTCCCACCCACATCCCAGACCTCCAAGGCATGGCTCCAGAACATGCCAGAAGAATTTAAAAGTTTCTACTACAAAATATGAGTATTTGATTGGAGAGATTTGATTAACACTTTACTAACAGTAAGTATAATTTAACTCTAATAGTGACAGTAAATCTACTACTTGGATATCCTAGGAGCACCCATTCTAGTTAAGGGATCAAATTATTCTCTCTTGCCTCACCAAAGCAGCAAGTTCTAAAGAGGACACTCTTGCCTGAGAAGTGCAGGAGGAAATCACATACAGAATTCTCATTCGGCATTTTGTGTCTTCCAGGCATTAAATAATAATGCATGTGTGTGAGGGTGAGTGTGTGCATGTGTACATTCTGCTATATAAATTAAATACAGGAACTGCATGTTGTGGATTTTTTTTATTAAAAAAGAGGAAGAGTCACACAGCTTGGAATAAATACTAAAGAAAAGGCAAGGTTCTGTAGAAATCAATCTCCTGCTTTTATATACTCCCAAATTATACTCATAAAGAAGGAGCCTCCAGCAGCACTGTCAGTCACGATAAAGCTATCAGTCTGAGATTTATTATGAGTTTTCTTTTCATGTATTCAATGGAAAACATCCCACAGGTGTGTTTATATTACCAGAGATAGATGAAGATTAATTGTGTGCCCAGGCGCCGAAATGCATTGACATATTTTCTAAGATTTAAGTCGTGTTAAGTCTACTGCTTAAAAAGAAAAATAAAGAATGGTCCAGAATATTCACATGGAGAAGGAATATAATATCCTCAGGTCTAAGAGAAGGAGCAAACCAACTATCCTTTAGCTCTAGGAAATAGAAATTCAACTTTCACCTTGAGGCCTAAGGTCTCATTTCCGGTTTCCTGTAAGCTCAAAACGGAAGTCCTTTGAGGCTGAGAAAATACCACGGATCTGCCTCACGTTAGCCTCCTCAGTCCAATATATTATACTTACCTCCTAAAGTTTTACTTTAGTAACAGACTGAGACCCAACAAGGAAAGACATCAGTTAGCATTTAAATACAATTCCTCAACCAAAAAGAAAGTTAAGCTAAAATCCTTGATCTTTTATCTTACTGGAATAGTTTACTTTAGCCAAGATAAGGAGCATGGTTTTACCTACATTGTCTCTATAGACTGGTCTAAAGATTATACTTTTGGATGACATTATTTTACATTGCGTAAGAGTCATTTCTTCTGGTAGCTCTCAGAAAGCTTTGGAGGAAAGAAATGAGTTCATTTCTGTTTTAGTTATTTTGCGGGAGAGTTTAGTTGATGACATTAGCAAGCAAGTAGAGATGAGGGCTGTGTGTTATGGGAAGGGTCTATGGAGCTCCAAGAGTTAACCCACTAAAGGTCAATAGTAAGAAGACATTTACGATTTTTTTGTGTGTGAACTATGAAATAAGTTGTTTAGCCTAAGGGGCCCCAGAATGGGATGTTTATTCCCACGGGTTCCAAAAACTATTTTTGGAAGAGAAGTAAATATCTCTTCCCGTAGATAAGAAAAGAGATAAACCTCCCTGGTATTGGATGCCCGCAGTGACACTGGCGAGCTCCCATCAGATGGTCCCCTGACACGTGTAGCACAAGAGCCAGCCTGAAGGCACACGGGGACTTGTGCACGCAGAGGCTGCAAATCTTGTCAAAAGGAATCCACACGACATTATCTAGCATTTGCCAGCTCACCTTCACAAAATGGACAAGTGGCTTGAAAGCTTCAAGGAAAAGAGCTTCAGGTTTGCGCTGATACAAATAAGTAGGCATATTAAACAAGGAAGAAACCTGCCTCCTTCTCCCATTCACTGCTGTTTCAGCCAATGAAAAGGGAGCCATGAATTTCTATAATAAAGGACAGATAACAGAGAAGATAGACAGGTTTCTCCCCTGACCTTCTTCCTATCTGTTTGGGATGCTCATGGGAGTGAGTACAGGACGACCGGATCCACAGCAGTCATTTTGCAACCATGGGGTATGAACATGAGGAGAAAACTAAGCATGCCAAGAATGGCAGAGAGAAAAACAGAAACTAGATTCTTGATGACATCACAGATCTTCTATTCCATCTTAAAGCCTTTTTTATTACATACTTTGTTCAATACCATCATGACAGAAGCCGTTTTTAGTCAAGTTGCCTGCTATTTACTGACAAATGCATGTTAGCTGATACAGTTTTAAATTAACAGAATGATGGAATGTGCTGCTTTTTGGAAAAAGATATTTGTAAATATTTTGAAAGAAAGATGATTGTGTTTCCTTAATGTGAACTTTGTAGTTAAAAACTATGTAAATAAATTATCTCTAAATAAATCTTATAGCGGCATACTTCAGAAACTTAGAATCCTCTGATTTGCTCACAATTCCCCCTCCTCTCCCCAGAAAAATGTCTAGGAATTTTTTTTAAAAAAAGGAGAAGACACATTTTCCTTTTACTTTGCTGATACAACTGATTGACATAAATGAAGATGGAGGTTTAGTAGCAAGTTCTACAAAATCTTGGCGTAAAATTTTGAAAAACATAGGATAGAGCTGAAAAACAAATATTACAACTTAATTAAGCATAGTTCATCATGCATTTCTCCTATTTGGAGTTAAATATCTTTGTGCAGGTTTTTTTTTTATAATTGAGTTATGATAGCCTTTCAAACCAAATCGTAAAGTAAACTGAACTTAAAAATAGACATTTGAATTGCTGTACTTTAAACCTTAAGCCAAAATCTTCAAAATTAATGAAGCATTGCTCTCACACAGTATTGTATTTTAAATAATTTTATACTCTTAACATATATACTTTCACGTTAAACTATTGTTTTTAATTTATTATTTTTTAAATTTCTTTATGTATGTGTTTTATGATAGTAAATGATTTATAATTGATACATATATATTGAGTAAATTCTCAAAAATTCTTACTAGAAGTGTTCACATTCCAAATTTTGGAAATTATTGTCTTTTGTTTAATAACAAGATTCATAATTTCTGGGCTTGACTGCCTGATCCCCCTCCACCTACCAATGGCCTAGAAAAGCCTTCTTTTCTTAGAAGCTCCATCTCTCCTAGCTTATCGTCCCTGATATTTTCTTTCTCTAACTTATTTATTTCACTATCACCTTATTAATATTGTTTTTTTTTAAATGTTCAGCCTTTTCTCAAGGGAGAAATTAGATTATAATACAAAAGGTAGATAAGGCTTTTAGTTTGTGTTTGTATTAAGTTATTCTAATGTTTCTAATAAATCCTAATAATGGAGACTAAAAATCAAAACATTCTTTCCAGATGTCGAATCAAACAGTCTCTTTCACTCATCTTCCAAAAAGAATAAAATCAACAAATTTTCTTCAGATATGCAAATACAGTTTACGATTAAAACTAGGTTTTAACATTCAAAAGTGTTGCCTGATTTGTTCTTCGATGTGTGCTAATCCGTGAAGCAATGTCTGGTGCAGAGTAGACACTGAAGAAATATTCATAAACTAAGTCAAAAGCTTGCTACCTCCTACAGAGACATCCAGATCTTAGTCCTTCCTCTCTCAAGATTTGGAGTCTCATTCTGAGACATGCAGCCCCCTTGGGATGAAGGACGACCAGGACCCGGACAGCAGTGTGACCTCCCGGGAGAGGAAGGCAATGAGAGCTTCAAAATCTGTGTCAACAAATAGTCCAGTTGAATGCCTGCTCCCTCGCAAGCATCCTGAAGCAGAGCGAGCAGGGGAGGTTGCCTATACCTCATTAGGAATGACCCTTCCCAGAGTGCAGCCCAGTCACGGGGATGCTGGCACAGGGGTTGAGGCCCACCCAGGTGGAGGCTCACACGTGGGTCCAAGGGTCCACTTCTTCCCACAAGACACTTGCTTTTCTCACCTCCTAACACTGCAGATCTTGCAGATTTTCTATTTCTTCCTTCTCCTGTTTGCATCTCAGATTCATCACTTTAGGGACATGACAGAAATTTTAAGAATGCATTTTCCCCTTTCTCATTCACAATTTTTACAAGAAATAACTATTTTTAAAACAACGGTAGTATTTAGTCACAAGAGCACGTGCCAAACCCTCTGACTAGGCCAAGACAAATGCGGTTTCACCTCTTGTTTAGCCAAAATCCCATGTGTAAAAACTGAGAACCAGGTTTTGTAGGAGATAAAGATAAAACTATAATTTTCATTTTTCAAAAGCTGATAAGCGAAAGGCACTTAGCTGAGGAAAAGAATCCATCAAGTTCCCCAAAAGCCTCAAGAAGTGACATAGGAGCTGTTTTCTGAGAAATGACTTGCATTATTACAGTAGGTAGTTAGTCAGACATGAGCAGAGCAGGAAAGAGGGCCCCAGGTCACCAGGAATGTCAGGGACCATCAGGTGACGGTCAAGCCCTTGTTAAGCTAAAATAATAATTGGGCATAGCCAGTGCCAGGGAAAGTCAGTCTCCCAGTCCACAGAAATATCTGAAGCTGGTGATCAGAAGCTTCCCAATAAAATCTCAAGAGTCGGACGAGTGGACTCAAGCATGCTCACTAAGAGGCAAAACGGTGGAACTTAGCTGGTAGAGGACCTTCCTCTAGGAACACTCGACTGGGAAGGGAAAAACGCCTCAAGTGAGCATGCACACAACTCCAGTAAACTCACTGTGCATGTGGCCCCTCCCAGATGCTGGCAGGCCGCTGCACGTATGGACAGCCCACCCCAAAGGAAGAATCAGGACAGAAAGGATGCAACCCCCCAGAAGCAGGTCAATAATAAGACCCCATGTCAAATGTCAAATGGCACACTTGATCTCTCAAGTTGCCCATTTGGCCCTCTTCCAAATGTATTTTACTTCCTTTCATTCCCGCTCTAAAACTTTCTTTTCTTTTTTGCCTTTTTTTTTTTTTTTTTCAGATGGAGTCTCGTTCTGTCACCAGACTGGAGTGCAGTGCTGCGATCTCGGCTCACTGCAACCTCTGCCTCTCGGGTTCAAGCGATTCTCCTGCCTCAGCCTCCCAAGTAGCTGGGACTACAGACTCGTGCCACCATGCCCAGCTAATTTTTTTGTGTGTTTTTAGCAGAGATGGGGTTTCACCATACTGGCCAGGATGGTCTCGATTTCTTGACCTCGAGATTTGCCCGCCTCAGCCTCCCAAAGGGCTGGGATTACAGGCGTGAGCCGTCGCACCCAGCCAAAACTTTTTAATAAACTTTCACTCCTGCTCTGAAACTTGCCTCTGTCTCTCCCTCTGCCTTATGCCCCTTGGTCAAATTCTTTCTTCTGAGGAGACGAGAATTGAGGTTTCTGTAGACACATACGGATTTGCCAGTGCTAATAAGATCAACATTCTTTCTGAAACAAGTGGAAAATAAAAATGGAGTCTTGGGTTTTATTGGCACAAGGCAAGGTACTAGTATGAGACAACAGAGTCTGAGTTGACTCCACAAGTCAGAGATCAGTCTCTGGCACACACACACACCAGCTCTGGGAAGGTCATTATCCAACAAGTTCATTGACCACATCCAAAATGTGTGTGCCGGGAGGGAAGCAGCTGACGTCAAAGAGTTAATAACTCACGGGACACAAGGAGCCCATGACCATATTTCTCTTCTGCTTCAACTTACTTCTTGGTGGAAGCAGGCACTGTAAAGAGGCCCCATGAAAGTGACCAGAATTGGCCGTGGCAAAGCAGCCCATTTTTCAGTTAACTTAGTCATTAAGGAGGAGGTGGGTTGCCCTCTTCCTCAAACTGACCTCTCTACCAGAAACCTTGTTTAGTTTTCTAATTGTTTTAAAATTACTGTAATTTTATAAAATGAGCTATGATTTCCTTATAAAAGCTCTAAGACAGGCTAAAATGGAAAGCTAACTTCAAATATTTACTGTTTTATCATTAAGCAGTTAAAAGTCTATTTTGATTTGCTCTTGTCTGCTATATTTTAATCTGTTAATATGGAGTAGTTGAGTTCTCTGGTCTGCACCAACATTAGAAATCAAACTCCAAGTTCAAGTGCAATTGGAATGTCTGGGCCCTTGGGCGGGCCACTTAACCTCTGGGTCTGTAAAAAGAGAGGATAAGGCTGACCTACCTCACAGGGCTCGTGGGGAGAGTATCTAATTAATAATCTTCAGCACTTTAAAAGTATAAGGTGCTATGCAAATGCTAAGTAGCATTATTATTAATGCTTCACTTAAAATTAGGGCTAGCAAAGATAATTTTTGATTTAAGAACATAGTGAATAGTCCAGAGTAAATCTTTTATTTTAATATCATTTAAATCACAAAGGGAAATATATAACAGAAATTTTGATGCTATTGTGAAATGGATACAATAGTAGCTTGCTGTTTTATTTAAGGGAGGAATAGCTGATACAAGCCTCTAGAAAGAAAGAAAATAATATGTTTTAAGGACTTGTTCAAGTCCCTGAGGACAGCTCAATTCTAAACCATATAATTTCCTTTGGTCAAATTCTAGGTTAAAAAAATAACATTTACTAAAGACTTGCTATACGTTAACTGTTGCTTTCATTACCTCTTGAATATTCTAAAATGTTATATTCCATTTGCTGATAAATCATACTGTACTTCAAAAACATTTGGCAGCGCTTGTCCTCTTAAAACATTTTTTAAAAAACACTCAACATTTAAAGGATGCAAAAGTTTACATGTACCTAAAAAACATGAAACTTACGAATTTTGTTGGAATATTTCCTGAAATAATATGCTATTGGACCTTACATTAATGACTTTGGAGAACAACTAGTTTTCACCTTTGATTAGTATTTTCTAAAATATACAGAAATTGTGTTCATATGGAATTTTACTGCATCATGTTTCTATGTGTTCAGAGCTTCAATCTCTAGATCCTAATCCAGTACTGACATCTCTTCAAGGACATAAACGAATTTGATGCCAAACAAAATTAAGAGCATACCTCAAACCATTCTTACTTTGTTGAATGCTAATGTTAAGAGTTAACTAAATAGAATGTATGTGTGCTGCAATCAATTAAATAGGGAACTTTATAATTAGAAACATTAAAATTTAGGCACTGAACATCAAAGTACATTGCAGCTATTACAAACATTTAAAAACCATACGAAAATAAGACAGCACTTTTTACTCATCTTGTATGCACTGTGAAGTTCAGGAGAAGGGAAATTAATGTTTTGCAGAAATTATCCCACTTAATCTTCCCAGCACTGGTCTGATGAAGAGATTTTCACCCAGTTTTCTGAATGAGGAAGCCAAGGTTTAGGCACTGCCTATAACATACCATGCTGCCTCCCACACACTATAGCTCCTTTTGTTTTTGTTAAGTGCCTGTATTCCCAGCTACTCGGGAGGCTGAGGCAGGAGAATCACTTGAACCTGGGAGGCGGAGGTTGCAGTGAGCCAAGATCGCACCATTGCACTCCAACCTGGGTGACAAGAGTGAAACTCCACCTCAAAAAAAAAAAAAAAAAATCAAACCACAGTCATTAGCTCCGAAGGTCAATACTGTCTCAAATGTGAATCTCGGTCTATGATTTTAGCCTTTCAAACAAAACTCGTGGTTCAGCTTCTGGTAGATCCTTACATGACTGGTACTAGTTCCTTTTTGCTAACAGGAAAGAAAAAAAATATTCTTTTATGACTTGTCCCATTGCCTTCATAGACAAGCAAATAGTCTTAACTTCAATCACATTTACTACTTCTGAAAACTGAACATGCTTGATTTTGTCCTTTGGACATAACCTAAAGACAAACCAATGGTGAAAGTAAGCAATTGCCTGAAGTCCCTTTCAATTCACAGCATCCAATCTGTCTGGAATAAAATAATAAAGCATTCCTAGAAATATTAGAAGAAACACCATTATTTAATTACCATAAGGCCTTCCGGGACAGAAGTAAAACGTGATTTAGGTAGATGCACAGGAGCGGGGATGGGGATGGATAGGGGCTGAAAAGGCATTGTACAGATGACACATGAAATGCCAGAAGAACAGAAAGCAAATTGTGGACCAGCCCGCAGAATGATGGAAGAAATGCTAAAATGAAATAAAATAATAAAAAAGGAGAATGGATTCTTTTTGATATTTTGTATTATTGAGGCTGAAACAATAGCCAAATCAGAAAGGGGAAACAATACTTCAGAGATTAAATCAATGGTTTTCAAAGCCAAGAGGAAAAGAAGTCATGGAATAAACTTTTAAATTTTTATTTCTCATAAGTTAGTATATTCCTTTTAGTGAATCAGATTAGTTAAACCATGGATTTGTTTGTGTAAGGGAGTGGGTCTAAAAGTGTTTTTTACTAGAAACTGACAAAAGACATGCAACCAAAATTTATACCATTATGGGACTTTATTCAATGAGACTCAAATGAATATGGGACTCATATTCAATGAGAAATTGGTGAAGGAAAACACTCAATGGGAAATATACATAATATCTTTAGGAATTAAGAATCAAAAGTCACAAGAAATACCAACTCACAGAAACTCAGTTGTTTTATCATCTAGAGTTGTAATTACTCCTGAGACACGCAGGGGTTAGAGATGCAAGTTCAGTTGCAAAAGTGTAGAGCATATTTGGGAACACTGGGAACATTGTCGGGGACAATTGCTGGGCGTTGTGGCAGAGGGAGAGAGACCCTACCCAGGACACCACGTCCTCTGCCTATAAGCAGCATAGGCCGAAGACAAGGGGACAGAAATTGTCATCCCATCCGACCACATGCCTGGAAGGAAGGGGCCAGGAGCACACGTGTGGTTCCCTCAAAAAGCAGCGGGTCCCACAGCACAGAGACCGGTCGGGCAGCACAGTACTACCAGACAGTGAATTTATTTAACAACTTTTCAAATAACGAAGATGAACTCAGCAACGCGTCCACGCGCCTGGCAGATATTGTCAGTGTGGAGGCTAGTGATGCTCTCCAGAGAAAGACTGTAGCTGTAATTTTAAAAATATTTTCACATGGTAGCATATTCACAGATATTTTTTGGTGGGTGGGAAGATTCCTGGAAAGTAGAAAGTAGCAGAATAATGAATAAGGAGTGTGGTATCAGCTCCCATCGATACATCAATGCAAATGGAAACAAATCCCCCACAGCCAGTAGGATAGGGGATGTCTCACGATTGCCAGGAAGGAAATGTAAGAGTTTTCACGCATGTACATTTCCTCTTAGATGCCAGTCCATTTTCTAGATATCTGAAAGCTAAGCTGTCATTGAATTCTCGTGAAAACAGGTGCTATAGTCTATCAATACAACCAAGTATACAGGCCCGGCAGGGCAGGTAGCCCCAGCGTCTGGGCCCCCGACCTCTCAGCTTGCCCTGTGCCTCCTGGGCCTGGCACTCCCTGGCACTCCCCTGTGTTTCACTGCACCTTGCCTCCATGTACGCTGAATGAGTTTCCTTTCACACCCTCCCTCTGCACGGTTCCTTCCTGCACACCAGCAGAGCCCTTTCCAAATCCACCCGTGGATCATGGTGTCCTGCCACGGGGCCCCCACTAAGACGGAGCTCTCCCACTGAGTGTCATTTATTTATATTTTCAATTAAGCGGTTGCCTTTTTTTGTGTCTTAAATTCTAACAAAACATTTTACTCCTTACATATCATGGACCTTAATAAAATTAAAAACAAACTAACAGCCACATCAGTGAAATAGAAGAGATAGGCCAGAAACAGAACCACATATCAGTGACTTTGGAGAACATTCATGACTTTGGAGAATATAAAAATGTTATGAGATTTTATATTTAACAAAAATGACAATGCCAAGCAATGAGCAAAGGAAGGATGATTTGATGAATGATTAGCAAGTTGAGAAAAAAGTACAGAAATAGCTTCTCTTTACAGATACACCAGAATAAATTCTGAAAAGATAAAATCATTAAGTACAAAAAAGAAAACCTGCCGGGTGCAGTGGCTCACACTTGTAATCCCAGCACTTTGGAAGGCCAAGGCGGGTGGATCACCTGAGGTCAGGAGTTCGAGACTGGCCTAACCAACATAGTGAAACTCCATCTCTACTAAATACAAAAAACTTAGCTGGGCGTGGTGGCACACACCTGTAATTCCAGCTACTTGGGAGGCTGAGGCAGGAGAATCACTGTAGCCTGGGAGGCGGAGGTTGCAGTGAGCCAAGATTGTGCTATTGCACTCCAACCTTGGCAAAAAGAGTGAAACTCTGTCTCAAAATAAAAGAAAACCATATTCTAAAAAGAGAAGAAAATGATGTAGACACAAAAATATCTACATAATCCCTGCTTAGAAAATAAATTTCCATGCATAAAATTAATGAAGGAAATAACAAATACAATTAAATTTTAAATTTGGTCACACAAAATTGTAAAACTTCTCTACAGCCATAGATTCCATACATAAAATCTTAATTTTCCCTTTTCAGGGAAATAACAGGTAGGAAAAAATTGATGAGCTATAATATATAGAGAGTTGAAGGATAAGAAATATAGAGAGTGCAAAGGCTAAGTTTAGGAAAGAGTTTCCACAGGATAAACATTCAATAACAGAAAATATTGTTGCATGAAAGATGACATATAAATTTTTAATGATTGCACCAAACATGCTGAATTGTAGTAAAAAATCAAAATTTGGAAGTTGAAAAGCAAAATTAATGATACACTCTTTCTAACCTACCACATAAGTAATTTGACAATAGAAATGAAGTGATATAATTCATATCCTTTGATCCCAACATTTCAGTACTAGCACTGTTTCTCGGGAAATTAAAGAGATGCTGTTAAATGTGTGTTCCCAAAGATATTCATTACAACATCCTTTTTAAAAATCACGAATAATTGGAAGGATTTTCCAGGCTCAGCATAGGAGAATAACTAATTACACGTTCAACAAGGCAACGGCAGCCATTAAAAATGATGTGAGTGCATAGTACGTAAAGATGTGGGGAAATGCTCACATATAATGTTAAGGAAACACAAGCAGGATAAAAATTAATATGTCAAGTAAGATTTAAGAGAATAGGACAGGAAAGCAATACAGGAAACAGTTAACAGTATTTATCCTTGGGTTGAATGATAGCAGTGATTTCTATTTTTTCTTTGTACTCATTGGTATTTTCAAAACTTCCTGTGATAAAGATGCATTAACTTTAGAATGAGAACAGATATAATGACTAACTTAAAATTATAAAACTTAATTGAAAGTGGGAGTAGTGAGACTTGAAACCTTGAACTCTTTGTGGGGGCGCATGAATTGGTGAAGCCATTCAAGATAACAATATATTGCTGCAACCTTTAAAATCATATTTCTACTATCTAAAAAGTGATTTCATTTTTTAAAAAGCTAGCCAAAGCAAATAATAAAAATACTATCTATTCAAAAATATATTTCTAGGGCACAGTGGCTCACACCTGTAATCCCAGCACTGTGGGAGGCTGAGGCGGGTGGGTCACGAGGTCAGGAGATCAAGACCATCCTGGCTAATGTGATGAAACCCCGTCTCTATTAAAAATACAAAAAAATTAGCCGGGTGTGGTGGCAGGCGCCTGCAGTCCCAGCTACTCGGGAGGCTGAGGCAGAAGAATGACGTGAACCCGGAAAGTGGAGCTTGCAGCGAGCTGAGATCGCGCCACTACACTCCAGCCTGGGCGACAGAGTGGGACTCTGTCTCAAAAAAAAAAAAATACATATATATATATATGTATTTATATATATGTGTGTGTATTTTTTTTACATATACCTAAAAATAATGAAGGAAACCACAAAGAAAAATATTACTAAATTTGATTGCACAAAAATGTAAAACTTCTTTATATTCCTAAATGTTATAAATAAAATTTTAATGTTGCTTAGGTAAATGGTATGTGGAAAATTATTTTATAAGCATATAACATGTTTTATACACATATTAATATAATTACACAAACATTTATATTTTGTAAACATATAGTTATGTTGAATATATTAATATGAAAGGCATAACATATAAATGATGGGTATATATTTTTACAGTTAAACCTATCCTAACAAAAATTCAAAAGTCAACTAGATGTTCATAAATAGGTATTAGTTATAACACTTTGACCACTGATACAATGAAATATTCTTATATGATATTAATACAAAGTTGAGAAGAAAAATCTCAATTAAGTAAAAAGAGAAGAAATGGAGAAATAACTCAAGAAAGCATAGGAACCTTTTAAAAGATTCATATTATGAAAGTTGTTTATTATATATTTTCATATTTTTGTGTATTTCCAGTATCTTCTCAAAATACACTTTTATAACTAAGAACTTACACTTTACTTTTTAAGTCAAAAACATTAGTTGATATTGAGAAAGAATTTTTACGTAATTTTAACGTTGAAACTTAAGATTCTAATACAGCTGGAGACCCCAAATATCAGCACTCTTTTTGACTGTTCACGTTTCCTTTTGGCAAGAGAAATTTTTTAAACATTTTTTTTTTTGGTGTCATTATTCCTTAATAGATATAATACCAAGGTGCCAATTCAGAGATAACTAGTTAAAAACTAATCAATATAAGTTGTTTCACTATGTATTTTTCCACAAGAGAGAAAGTTTGACTTGACAAGCTTCTGAATTTTCCTGGAATGAGGAAGTGGTTTTGGGTGGTTCACCTATGCCAATGTGCTAGTTTGTTGTGGGTAGTTCCTCTAAGAAGCCATTTGAATGAAATAACTGCTTATAATACCAACTCGTTAAATCATGCTCCTGAATATGAACCGGTAGGAAGGAAGTAAAAGTAACACTTTTCAGTCCAACTGAAGAAAGATTTGGAGAGATACGTGATGCAGACAAAATTCTTTGAGGAGAAAACCTGTTAAGCTTGTGATTGAAATGGACAGACAGTTGACACCCACAGGCTCCCAAAATCCACCTACTGCTGAAATTATCCATATGTTTTTTAAGGTCTCAGTGATGGAGAAAGCAAACACAGCCCCAGTGATTGCCTTACTCAACTAAAATACTGACGACATCTTTTTTCAGGTTATGGTTCTGGCATCGAGGACAAAATTATTATAGAATCATGAAGGTTAATGAGGAGATTGAGCCATTTGAAAGTATATAACCTAAATCCTTAAAGATGGATAATTTCATTTGTATTGAATTACGAGATATAGTGGGAGTGGGGGGTGGAGACAATCCTGGAGTCTGATGACCCGATTTGTAGTCCCAACTCTGTGATCGACCAAAAGACTGGACAAGTCACCAAGTCTCTTTCCTTTCCTCATCTGTGAAATGGGTAGAGCAATAAACATCTGAAAATGTGGACTTTGAAACTTAAACTCAGTAATCTAAAAAGGCCCTTAGTAAGCTGTTTAACAAAAGAAAGCAATATTGTATGAATCCTTTAAAGACTGAGCTTATTACCTACCAGGCGTTTCATGCACTGGGGATGATAAAGAAGCTTCAAAATACCAACCATGCCTCAATTTATTTCAAAATAGAGTCAGAAGACCAGTTGCATCATCTGGAGCTGTACAATATCCGTGAGATTTTTCTGCTCCATCTTGCCATCTATAAAGACAGCTGCCACCTGCAGGATCAGGCCCTGACCTTCTGCTCTGTGAAGGGCCAGTTGATGTTGGAAGGAACTGTGTAATGCTCGCTTCCTAATGATGCTGCAGTCATTTCAGTCCTGACCCAGAGAATCCAATCTGAAATTAGTAGGCATCTAATTGCTTTTTAATTTAAAGCAATTAGAAAGAAGGGCATCACCAAACACCATTTGTGAAGAAAGTATCACAACGAGAATGACTAAAGAAGCATAGGTTCGGCATCTGTGAGTTGCAAATGTATGTCTGTGCATAACTAGCACTGAAATGTCTGCAAATCAGTGAGTTGAGCAGGAGAGTTATTATGTTTGCCTGCAGTAGTATGTGGCCATGATTATAATTGTTTCATTTTAAATATGAGTCATTTGAGTTTTCTTTTTAGTGACTTTTTACTTCATTGCGACCCTTACAGTTGCACTGAAACTTGGAATACAAAAGCCATCCACTAGATCTTGAAACCAAGAGAAGAGGCAATGTAGCAGATTTGCAATTTAAAATAAAAAGAAATGATGCATTATCTCCTCCTCCCTCACTCTCTCCCTCCATCCCTCTCTCCTTCCTTCCCTCCTTCCTCCCCAACTTGCATTTTTCTTCCTTCCTTTTCTTTCTTTCTTTCTTTCTTTCTTTCTTTCTTTCTTTCTTTCTTTCTTTCTTTCTTTCTTTCTTTCTTTCTTTCTGTCTCTCTTTTCTTGCATTCAATAAATATTTATCCACTGCTTACACACCATGCTTATGGGAATATAGAAATGAAACAGAACTATTATATTTCTAAATATAACACAAAACCATAAGAAAAGAGAAGCACCAAATTTATTATGTGTTTTTCAGAAGCTTTCAGAAATCCCTTCTATGATATATATCAAGGAAAATATACAAGAGTGCAGGGAATAGTGGAATCTGGGGCTTTTCCTAAACTGGCGAAGAAAGTGACTTAATTCAGGGTCAGTATATATTTAAATCCCACAATTTGAAAAACATCTGTCCCCTAGATAATAGGAAATAAAATCAAGAAATTGGATCAGTGGTTGGTGTATGGCATATGGGAGTAGATATGCTGAAAAGAACATAATACCACATACTATCTGTAACTTTTAGGGTACTATCTGTTTAAATTTGCACACACATTACAGAATTGAGGTTTGAATTGGGTTCCATTTTTCATCAGTGAAAAGCTGTCTAGCAGGACATCTCAAACACTGTGCCAGACACTCTGAATGCTACAAGAATGGGTAGTGAGATGAAGGTGGAGACCACGTCCTAGAGGCTTATAGTCAAGAGAGAAAGAGATGGAGGGAGAGAGAGAGAGAAAGAGGGAGAGAGCATGCTAAATAAGGACAGATGGACGAAAAATATGGAGCAGAACGAGCAAAGAGGGAGCCTCAGAAGACAGAAATATTAATCCTGACAAATGATCAAAATCACTTAATAGCAAAGGTGGCTTCTGGGATGAATGTAGGAAGATAAATTGGGATTTTAAAAGAGTTGGAAAGAAAAACAAGAAAACTCTGGTTTTAAGAAACAACATAAGTCAAGACAAGAGGTGCTGGGTCTCCAGGATCTGCTCAGATATATGTGGCTGGTGTGCCAGACGGTTGGAGAGATAGGAGAGTTCCATTTGGAAATAGAGATTTATTAGGATTAGGACAGCTGACTGTAGGTGGAGAGTAACTTAGATGAGGAATAAAGGCCAAAACTTTTGCCAGCTTTTCATAAGTGGGAGTTGAACAATGAGAACACATGGACACTTGGACAGAGGGAGGGGAACATCACACACCGGGGCCTGTCGGGAGTTGGGAGGCAAGGGGAGGGAGAGCATTAGGACAAATACCTAATGCATATGGGGCTTAAAACCTAGATGACGGGTTGATGGGTGCAGCAAACCACCATGGCACATGTATACCTATGTAACAGACCTGCACATTCTGCACATATATTCCAGAACTTGAAGTAAAATAATTTAAAAAAAAAGAAAGAAAGAAAGAAACAGCGTAAGTCAAGACAAGAGGTGCTGAGCCTCCAGGATCTGCTCAGATATGTGTGTCTGGAGCACCAGACAGGTCGAGGGATATGAGAGTCCCGTTTGGAAGCAGAGATTTATTAGGGTTAGTACAGCTGAGTACAGGTAGAGAGTAATTTAGATGAGGAGCAGAGGTCAGTTTTGCCAGCCGCGATCAGCCCTCTCTGTGGATGGCTGAGCATGGCCGTCCTCTGGTCCAGCCAGCTGCAAATGCCAGTGCACTAAGGAATCCTTAGTGCTACCTGGGATGAACCATGCTTTTGCTTCATGTGCACAACATCCTGAGACTGTTCCTGAACAGTCATGGTTACTGGGAGTGGTATGGAAACTCACATTGCGGAGGGCATGACTTTACCATGGGTCCAGTCACTTGGGATAATAATAACAATAGGTATCTCATCAAAACATGTCAACTCCTTAACATGTGCTCTCCAACCCTCACACTGCTGGTATCACGTGATTTCATGATATTTCTAGAATTTCAGCTCTGGGCAGCTGGTCACTGAGGACCGCAGCCATTCTTGCTTTTAATTAACCCAGGCTCCTCTCTACAAGATGACAAAACTGTGGCCCTAGAGAGCCAGTCTCCATCAGCATGGGCATCCCTCAGTCACAACAATTTGCTGCGTTGTCCCCATCTTCTGGAAACGTTCACAATCCACGTTGAAACAGTGAAGAAATTACAATTGTTTCCATTCGCCCACAGTTTAATGAGGATCTGGTGATAATGGTGGCAGTTGCATGAAAATCTGAAACTTCTCAGTTACGGGAAAAGCTCTACACATGAGTGATCACATCCCCACTCAGAGGCTTGCCCGAAAAGGAAATAACATATACATAATTGTGTTGTGTTTTGTTTCTCCTTCTGCATCATAGAGGACTAAGGGAAGAAAAGGAGAAATAATATGCTGGCTAGATATGAAAAAATAACGGATTGTGGTGGTAATGGGTGATTACGTCATGCATTACCATAGCAACTAAACATATAAAATAACAATTATGTTAGCAGAAGTTATTTGAAATAGCTTTCCTGGTAGTTGATCTACAACCCCAGTAAAAAGATGAGACGGATAAATAGAAAGATTTGTTCTTTCAATTGAGGTTTGATTCACTATTTCTCTGTTCTTGATTTTTCCCCATTATACTCTGAACTTCTTTAGAGGAAAGAAATATCCCTTTGTCTCTTTGATGGAATAAAAGCAATGCTTAAACCTTTCTCTCTACCTTTTTCTGTTTTGGAAGAGCTCTACCATTATTTACTTGACTCAAAAGGAAGCTGAGCACACAATTCAGCAGGTACAACATATGTAACAATAAGAAAAATACCATAGGGAAGTATTTCCCTGGAACAAAAAATAAAAGGAAAATAAAGAGTCAATAAAACCAGCTACAAAGTTCACTTTCACTTTGAAGACACAAAATGAAAGAGGCTTGAATCTTATTCCTCGTGTAAGTTAGGTTGCATTTGTATTTAAAAACCACACTGTGGAAGAAATACAATCAGCTACATTTATCTTCTAGAATTGGAATATTTTTATTCAAATCTACCTTGCAAGCATCTTGCTACCAAGTCCTTTTAATTTTTAAAAACGCATTTGGTGGTTTATAGCATTAAAGTATTCCTAATAATTCCGTGGCCCAGTAGGCTGGCCCGCCCGCTCTTTCTTTCTTTCTTTCTTTCTTTTCTTTCTTTCCTTCTCTCTTTCTTTCTTTCTTTCTTTCTTTCTTTCCTTCTTCTTTCTTTTCAAGAAATGTGGAAAACATTAGTGAAAATTGTGTTGGTCTGTACAATTTTATTCTGTTAAAGACAGGTTTTATGATACATTTAGCCTTTTAAATGACACTAATAGTCTCTGGAGACACACGATTTTTCCTCTAGTGCAACAATTAAGTCCATTTCAATGCTATTTAGAGAAGTTGAAACAATTCAGTTACTGTATGTCTGCTCCTAGGTATGTACTGTAAGCCCCAAAGAGAGCGCCGAAAGTTACCTAAATAATAAAGTTTTAGCCAACTTTAGACATGTACCAAGCTATTTGCTTTTTCCATATTTCACTCCCTTCATTTTCTCTCATTTCTTACAGAAGGGGAGTAGTAAGACCTTCTGAAGTGTGTGCTGGTCAGAGGAGTGACTCAGTAATGAGGATTATTAATCACAATTGGGTTCTTTTCTCCTCCCTCCCCAGAGCTTGAAATGTGTTTCCCACTAGAACCAAGTAAGGCTTATTTGATTTATTTATTTTATTTTTTTAATCAAGTAAGTTAGAATAAATATGTGTGTATAATTAGACATGCTTTTCAGGTGAAAGCATATTTTGGTAGTTGGAAGCCTCTGCAGAATATATATTTGTATGTCGCTCAATTATGAAGCTCAATTATAATCAAATTATTACCAACTGAGAAATAAGGAAGTCAGAGGAAGTAATTTAGTGAATTCCAGATCTACACATTTGGCTCAGCTCATGCTTTTAAGTAAAAGTTTAACCATTGGGAGAAAAGTTGAAGTCTAGGAATGTCTCCACTTCAGCAAAAGGCCACCAGGTAATATCATTCACTCCTTTCAGACATCTGATCTGTTGAAATTGCCTTATTAGAAACATGGCTGGCAAAAGTGTGTGTGCATTTTTTAATGGGCACATGTTCTTTTGTTGTTCTATGGGAAAAGAAATAGAGATACTTAATGAACCTGGAAACAATGATTGTGAGATTTTGCAGTCTTGAAGGAATTGTTATCATTCATTTCCATCCTCCTGATATCTGATATCTAAATCCAGAAGAGACTTCAAAAAGCAACAAAAGAAAACAACCACCAACACAACCGAATCAATCAAACACAGGACATTCTGTAGAAGCCTGATTTTAATCACAAGTCAAATTGAGATCATGATAAACATATTTTTCTTACAGATACCACTTTTTCCCACAATTTTCTCTTAAATTGATTAATATGATAATACTCAGAAAATACTAGAATATCTTGGTCACTGGTTCTTGTGAGGTCTAGAGTGGAAGAGAAACATGAATTATCGTCATCGTTTATCCCCAGAGAGTTAAAGGGCTAGAGTGGGGTAGATATTCCTCCAACCCGTGGCGATCCTCGTTCTTCTGAGGTCATGGTTCTTACATCAACTTCTCTTTCAGCGATTACGGATGCCGTAGTGCATGGTGTTTTGTAAGTCTCCTCCCATATGGTTATGTGACTCTACTGTGATTTTTATCCTGAATGTGTTTATGTCCTATCTCTCCAAAAACAGTATAGCATCCTTAGTGGTAAAGCTGTAATTGGCCTTCATTGATGACCACTGAACCTACCATGGTGTACGAAAATTGTGTGGCTGACACAGGTACTCCCAGGAATTGTGTGTTAATCATCACATTACAGTTGATGTAGACTTTTGCACACATATTAATAAAAAAAAAAAGAAGAGAACTAAAGAACTAGAGAAACTGGGTGAGCAAATATCTCACCATGGAGGCAGGAACAAAAATTATTTTTGCAAATCAGAAGATAAATAGAATCTCTTTTTCGCAGTAGCGAATGAGGGTTTTCTTCAATACTTGAATTAAACAAATTTGAAGATCCAGTGTGTATCTTTGTGATAAAAATTAAGAAAATTATATAATTAGTGTTGAATTAACAGTGATTTCTCCAGCAGGTTTTCTGGTTCGAAACCATATAATAGAAGACTGTATTGTTTTAAACAAGATAACTGTAAAGACAAATGAAAATGTCTTCAAAGAACTTTAAAGTAGTCAGAGAAGGCATTAGATTTTTAAGTGCAATGCATTTTAAAGTAATTAATTTTTATAAAACGCTTTCAAATTGTCCATGGGAATGCAATTTTTGTGGTAAATGTAAAGTAGTAGGTTTGAAACTTATAATAGAACTTTGATATTGAAAGGCTGAATGTACAATTTCTCTTTCTCTCTCTTTGTAATCGAACAAAGAGAAAGTTGGTTTGGTACCTAGACTAATGTATTATAAGAGCAGATAGAGTTCAATACAATTTTCAGACTAAATAAGCTCTCACTGCTGTTTTTATTTTTCTCACCATTTAGGAAACAAAATGGCTT
>NW_012101587.1:4323081-4325509 GCF_000951045.1 Mandrillus leucophaeus | reverse complement strand
TTTAAATTATGGAAGCATTGCTCTGAAAACACTTGGCTAGACCACAACTCTAGAATTTCAAAAGCGGAGGTTTCTCAGCCCTACGCAGCATTTAAATGTATACAATATTGAAGAAGTCCAAAGCTAGAAATACTTATTTCCACATCCTTTAACATTCAGCAGTCATAATCAGGAAACTCCATACAGGCAAGTCTTGGCCTTGTAAATATTTTAGCTCTGTTACTCTGGTATGGACCACACTCGTAAAATAAGAAACCACGCTAAGTGTCTGCTTCTCAGTTCATAAAGAAGACATGAAATTCTAAATATCTTACCAAGCCCAAAGTAAGCCAAGCAAAGTGCTCTTATAATTCAAAATATAACAAAGAAGAACTCAAAATATGCTCAAATCATCCTTAATTTATGTCTTAAAATTTGACTGGGATAGCCGCATCATTCACAGGAACGGAGCTTCTCAGATTGTCATCCATGTATTTTGTAGCCATTGTCAAATTTGACATTTAGCAGAACGATTTCAAAATACAAGTATGCAGATTCAATACACCACAGGTCCAGCCGCCTTCCTCAGGCACATAAGAACATGGAATACACACCGGTGCACATCCACGTGCCACTTCTGTTCCCTGACACCAGTGTTACAGGGGTCATGGGGTTCCAGATGACCAGGATGCAGCATCAGCCTCATGCCTGACTTGAATCTTAACACCCCTCTCTGCCACTGTGCTTGAAGATCGGTGAAAATACTGCCCTGTGCTCACATTAGCCTTGTTCTAGCTCCAGGTGACCAGCCAACACACAAACCAACGCTTCAACAAGGATTGAAGTGAGAGGGGCTCCTGGCTCCCCACTGCCCCCTGACCACCCCAAGGGATGGGCCGAACCTCGATGGTCAGCCCTAGAGAGTGAGAACCGGTGGCCAGGGTGTGCTCAGAGTACCAGCGCTCTGTCTGGTACAGCATGAGGCTAGGAGGGTCATGACTGCACTCCAGCCCACTCACTCCCAAACAAGGCAACTCTCTGTGTACCAAAATGACAAACTCCATCCTCCGCACTTGACCACCTGCCAGTGTTCTTCAAGAGATGTCAAAAATACAGGAGTCTGAAGAAGGAGTGGTGAACAATGAAATTCAGCACAAGATTTTTGCCTGTGCAAGTTACTAGTTGCCTTAAAGTATTTTAAAGAAGAAAAAAAATAATAACAATTTAAAATCATACTATTGCATCCCAGGAATGTACATGCATTAATGCTGCCAATGTGTTCAGCGCTATGCTCGTAATAGGAAACTCTGGTGAAACTGGTAATTTTGTCACTGGACCTTCATGTGTTCTATTTTTTTGCTGTTGGAAATACTTCTCCCATTCTCCTTAAATTAGCCTTTAAGGCTCCACTGATGTGTTATTTTCTAAAAAAACAACAACAACAACAACAACAAAAAGGTAGCCCTACACCTTCAGTCCTACTCCTTTGAGCCTCATGTTCCCTTCCCCTCTCACCAAATCATGTAACCATTATTTTGTTCAATGATTATCTTACTACCCCACTGTAGCCTCCATGAGGGCAGGAAACTGTGAGTTCCAACTCATTATGCTTCAGGATTAGAAACGGATGGAGATGGATCCCATGAACCAGATATTCTTCGGGACCGTGTTGATGTGTGAACATTTTCGTTCATGATTGCATTGACTAAGAGGTGATCATGCATCTTTATAAGATTGGAGAATAAGACTAAGAACCTCCTGTTTAGGGGTACCAGGCAACAGCAAAATGCCACAAAGGCATGTTCACATCTGTCATGTTACAGAAAACATGCTACGCAGTAGCTCTCCTGAAGCCAGCACCTGAATCAACCTCTCAGCCATGATCACCCCTGACATTCCAGGTGAGAGACGTGTCACAGGAAACATTTCATCACAGTGAAGCAAGAGAGTTTGCAATTGACTCCTCAAAAGCATAATAAACTAGGGAAGATTTCGGGTTGTCTCTAGGGTGAGAGCAACTTCATTCTCCTGCATTCTGACCTGCTTTGACTGAGAATGATGGAGAGGCTGGAGTTATAGTCAGAATTCAGTAACTAGCTGTCATGGGTGGCCTCGTCGCTCTACATACAGCCCGTGATAAATACAATAATTGCCACACCACTGATATCTGTGGCAATTACAAATCCTGCAGGTGCATTCCTCTCCTGCGGACTCAGGGCATGGGGGAGGGCACTGGGCTTCCACATGGCATCACGCATGTGTGTCTGTAGAAGAAAGGCTCACTCACTGCTCTACATCAGGCGTGGGCAAGTATTTTCTGCAAAGGGACAGATAGTAAGCATTTCATGCTTTGTGGGCCATGTGGCTCCTGTTGCAGCTACTGAACTCTGCCATGGCAGGATGGAAGCAGTCACAGCCACTGCGGAGGAGAGTGAGCACGACTGTGTCC
>NW_012101587.1:4317647-4320996 GCF_000951045.1 Mandrillus leucophaeus | reverse complement strand
AAGAGAACTAAAGAACTAGAGAAACTGGGTGAGCAAATATCTCACCATGGAGGCAGGAACAAAAATTATTTTTGCAAATCAGAAGATAAATAGAATCTCTTTTTCGCAGTAGCGAATGAGGGTTTTCTTCAATACTTGAATTAAACAAATTTGAAGATCCAGTGTGTGTCTTTGTGATAAAAATTAAGAAAATTATATAATTAGTGTTGAATTAACAGTGATTTCTCCAGCAGGTTTTCTGGTTCGAAACCATATAATAGAAGACTGTATTGTTTTAAACAAGATAACTGTAAAGACAAATGAAAATGTCTTCAAAGAACTTTAAAGTAGTCAGAGAAGGCATTAGATTTTTAAGTGCAATGCATTTTAAAGTAATTAATTTTTATAAAACGCTTTCAAATTGTCCATGGGAATGCAATTTTTGTGGTAAATGTAAAGTAGTAGGTTTGAAACTTATAATAGAACTTTGATATTGAAAGGCTGAATGTACAATTTCTCTTTCTCTCTCTTTGTAATCGAACAAAGAGAAAGTTGGTTTGGTACCTAGACTAATGTATTATAAGAGCAGATAGAGTTCAATACAATTTTCAGACTAAATAAGCTCTCACTGCTGTTTTTATTTTTCTCACCATTTAGGAAACAAAATGGCTTTGATGCTTCTGTTCACATTTTTAATACAGCAGAGTCTCTAAGCCGGACAGTGTTGCTAATATAATGATCGTGGCCACCTAAATTTCTCCTGTGCATTAGCATGTTAAAATATCATTTTGTATTTAGGTAATTTTACGTATTACCAAATGTCTCATCCCAAACATCTTAAAATTGGCATTATTATCAAATTCACGAAATATTTGAATACATGTGATGAGCCGAGGACCATGTAAAATGCTGAAAATGAAAAATAAAGCACAGTGTCTACCATCAAGGGGCCACAGGATTTGGCTGACCCTAAGTTCAGTTTATCTATTATTTCTAATAAAGGAAACATGGCCCCGTTGGAAAAACTTCATCATTTCCAGAAAAAAAAACAACAAGGTTTTATTGTTCATAATTTTATTTTATTATTTAGCTCAAATTCTAAGTTTAACCAAAAAGGATTAAAACAAGTTAAAAATTCAGAGGAATGTTATTAGAAAAAAGTCCTTCAAATGACAGGGGTACATGTGTCATGTCAAGAATAATTTACTTTTTTTTTTTCCAATTCCTACAATTTGAAGATAATATTTTCTCCTCCTAGTGCGGATAGCATCGACATTGGAATGAACACATTAGGGTTCAAATCCGACCACGCTTCTTAGCAGCTCAGAGACCTGCGGTCCAGGCCTCCCTGTCTGGCATGCCATTTTCTTTAGGCCAAAAGTGGAGTCTCAAGCCTCTCTGGCAGGTTCTCTGGTGACCAAAGAATGCAGAGCTTATAACGTACTGAGCGCTCACAAGGGAGTCACTTAGTGGTTACTAAAGATAACTAAATAGGTGTGATTCAGCTTATCTTTACACTGACGAAAATGTGGTAGTTACTAACAAAGCAGCTGAACATCTGTGGATATTTTATAATGAAATGGTTGGAGGGTAGACCTGAAGCCTGCACTTCGGGAACAAGCTGCTTAAAGATGACATCATCTTTGAGCATTTCTTTTCCAATTTAAACAATTATAACACGTTTTTGGGTTCCTGTTTTCTGTTTATTTAAATAAACAGTACCGGTTTGTTTTGAGGTATGTCGTGAAAGAAACGTGTTTGTTATAACTAAACACACAGACTCGCTAGGTGGAGTGCAAGAATTCAGAATCTAATATTGTAGATTCAAACCCCAGCTCCCTTGCTTCCTAGCTGTGTTTCTTTGGATAAATAATTTCTGAGTCTCAGCATGCTCACATAAAAATGGGGTGTCACCTGGGTTCTTACTATGATTGCATAAGATAAAGCATGCAAAGTGCTTAGCACAGAGCTTGGCGCAGATCAGTGACCCATGACTGGCAGCTGTTATAATATTAATGCTGCTACTTCTAATATTGATGATGATGGTTATGATGATGCTGCAAAGCAAACCTTCTGGAGGTAGAATGGCAAGCATGTTATCTTTCTTTTAAATTATGGAAGCATTGCTCTGAAAACACTTGGCTAGACCACAACTCTAGAATTTCAAAAGCGGAGGTTTCTCAGCCCTACGCAGCATTTAAATGTATACAATATTGAAGAAGTCCAAAGCTAGAAATACTTATTTCCACATCCTTTAACATTCAGCAGTCATAATCAGGAAACTCCATACAGGCAAGTCTTGGCCTTGTAAATATTTTAGCTCTGTTACTCTGGTATGGACCACACTCGTAAAATAAGAAACCACGCTAAGTGTCTGCTTCTCAGTTCATAAAGAAGACATGAAATTCTAAATATCTTACCAAGCCCAAAGTAAGCCAAGCAAAGTGCTCTTATAATTCAAAATATAACAAAGAAGAACTCAAAATATGCTCAAATCATCCTTAATTTATGTCTTAAAATTTGACTGGGATAGCCGCATCATTCACAGGAACGGAGCTTCTCAGATTGTCATCCATGTATTTTGTAGCCATTGTCAAATTTGACATTTAGCAGAACGATTTCAAAATACAAGTATGCAGATTCAATACACCACAGGTCCAGCCGCCTTCCTCAGGCACATAAGAACATGGAATACACACCGGTGCACATCCACGTGCCACTTCTGTTCCCTGACACCAGTGTTACAGGGGTCATGGGGTTCCAGATGACCAGGATGCAGCATCAGCCTCATGCCTGACTTGAATCTTAACACCCCTCTCTGCCACTGTGCTTGAAGATCGGTGAAAATACTGCCCTGTGCTCACATTAGCCTTGTTCTAGCTCCAGGTGACCAGCCAACACACAAACCAACGCTTCAACAAGGATTGAAGTGAGAGGGGCTCCTGGCTCCCCACTGCCCCCTGACCACCCCAAGGGATGGGCCGAACCTCGATGGTCAGCCCTAGAGAGTGAGAACCGGTGGCCAGGGTGTGCTCAGAGTACCAGCGCTCTGTCTGGTACAGCATGAGGCTAGGAGGGTCATGACTGCACTCCAGCCCACTCACTCCCAAACAAGGCAACTCTCTGTGTACCAAAATGACAAACTCCATCCTCCGCACTTGACCACCTGCCAGTGTTCTTCAAGAGATGTCAAAAATACAGGAGTCTGAAGAAGGAGTGGTGAACAATGAAATTCAGCACAAGATTTTTGCCTGTGCAAGTTACTAGTTGCCTTAAAGTATTTTAAAGAAGAAAAAAAATAATAACAATTTAAAATCATACTATTGCATCCCAGGAATGTACATGCATTAATGCTGCCAATGTGTTCAGC
>NW_012101587.1:4271595-4315847 GCF_000951045.1 Mandrillus leucophaeus | reverse complement strand
GCATGTGTGTCTGTAGAAGAAAGGCTCACTCACTGCTCTACATCAGGCGTGGGCAAGTATTTTCTGCAAAGGGACAGATAGTAAGCATTTCATGCTTTGTGGGCCATGTGGCTCCTGTTGCAGCTACTGAACTCTGCCATGGCAGGATGGAAGCAGTCACAGCCACTGCGGAGGAGAGTGAGCACCACTGTGTCCCACTTCACTGTTACTTACAGACACCGACATGTGAATTTCACTTAACTTTCACATGCTGCAAAATAGTATTCACTTTTTAATCTTTTTTTCAGTTACCAAAAAATGTTACAAGCGTACTTAGCTCACAGGCCACTCACAGTCAGGTTGTGTCTGGATATGGCCTACGGCCTGTGGGGTGGAGCTTGCGACGTCTTGCTCTGGTCAGTAAGAAAATCAAAGGAATTCATGATAGATTAGGACTTGCCACAAACACTAAAATGATCAAACATATGCAAATGGCCACATATTTTGGAAATGTCAAGGGTAAAAATGTTGCATATAAGCAGCATGTTATTTAAAAATGCAAGACTTGTAAACAGTTTAAAGAAGCGGAAAATGCAGCAGAAAGTTCAAAAAGTATCATACATTTCTCATATTGAATAAAGAAAGAAATTTTTCACCATTTAAAATCTACATTAGACTAATGTAATATTTATTTTAAACGTTTTGAATTACTAGTGGTGACATTTTAAACATGACATCTACTTTCCAAACCACAAAAGGAAAACAAAGAATAAAGTGAAGAAAATGAGGTCTCTATTTCCAAAATCAAGAAAACGGCAATAATCAAGGAAATAATTCTTTTAAAATGTAGTATTTAAAGAAGAGAGGACTAAGACCTAATATTCTCGTGCATTTCTTAAACACAAAGTGACCTTTAAGTCATAACAACTACAACTCATTTAGAAAACACAATGAAACTGGAAACTAATAATAAGAATCTCAGGAAAAAATTATTTCTATACATTTAAAAATGGTATTATAAAGTATTGTGTATCCAAAGAGGAAATTAAAAGTGTTAAGTATAGAAAAAATAAAACATGAATATTACAGATTGAGATCTACGTAACTAAGCCACACCCACAAGGAAATGCATTACACCATCGGCATTCTAAGTTGATGGAAAACACAGAGTATTCAACTCAGGTATTCAGAAAATAACTTCAAACCTTTCTAATTTAAAGAAAACAGAAGAAAAATATAATAAGGTAGAAAGCAATAAATCAGAAAATCACAATCTAGAGTGGATGAATGAATTCACAAAGCAAATCTTTGAAGGAAAATTTGAAGCACCTTATGAAGGAAAAAGAGGGACTGGAGGGCCTTGGTCCACAGGAGTGACCCTGTCAGGTGCAATGAGAGGAAGCCATGCTGGGGCCCCTCTGCAGCTGCCAGTCCTCACCATGACTACTCAATTCATGAGCCCGTTAGGCAGCTGCTGGTGGATGAGGAAGGAGTGTGGCTTCTTCTGTCCACTGGTTGGATCATCTTGTCCACTGCTCATTCAACGGCCCCTCTGAGCTGGATGCTTTCTGGTGGGTGTGGTATAAGATGCAGGGATATGCACACTTTGCACTCATTTCTGCAGATCTGTACACATGCCTCCAGCGCAGACCTGTTCATCTTTAATCCTCCAGCTTTGCTCTTTCCAGCTAAGCTCTTTGTCCCTTCCCAAGTATCCGTTTATGTACTTACCTCAAATCTCTGCCATTCCATCCAGAAGCCACTTGGAAATGGACTTAGGCCAGGGCCCTGCGTATCTTCTGACCTCTGCGTGTCCCCATTTCACAGGGAGAGGGGCAGGATAGTGCTTCGGGTCCTCAGGTATAAGTGTCTGTTCAAACTCTGTATCTAGTATCTCTCGATAGATCTGGGTATTGTCCTTCCCCCTAGAGTACTAGTTACTCTAGGAAATGACCACAAGTCCCATTGGACAAAAACAGTGGAAGCCATGACCATGTATAACTAGGGTAACACTGCAGAGCCCTTGCAAGGAGCCCTGCCTCTCACGTCATCGATGGATGTTATCGGGAAACTGGAGGAGGGCTCATGATTTTATCCCAACTGACAAAGGAATTCTGCTGGTCTACCTTTTAAAATCACTCTTGGAAATGTGAGTCAAGCAATATCCTCATTGGCTTCCTATCTGTATCTGCCCTAGAAGTACCAGGGTCTACTAACCAGACCCAGAGCCCCACGGGTCCAGGCCCAGATGCCACTTAGGCCGTGCTGCTCTGTGCAGTAATTACATTGGTCTTCCCTCTAACCTTCGGCGACTGCCCCCTGATACTCTGAAGTCTTATCATCCTTTTTAACACTCAGGAGACCTGTTGCAAAGTAACATTTCTTATGTCAGCCCTATTTGCCGTGAAAAGCCCACAGCTGGGCTTTTCACGGCTGGTGGCTCTCCCTGGGGCATTTCTCACAGTGCTAGCAGAAGGAGTGCCTCCTACACCAAACCAGGAAACATAGTTGGCCAGTGGATTTTCTGTTCTCATAAAATCAATGTATTTAAAGATGTCATTTTTTCCAACTTGCTGACTATAGTCCAAGGCTCTATTGACACTTTGGGCTGGGTAATTCTTCATGGAGGGGTCCTGTCCTGTGCATTGTAGGGTGTTTAGCAGCATCCCCTGGTCTTTACTCACTTGATGCCAGTAGCACTTTCCCTCATTGTGACAGCCCAAAAAGTCCCCAGACATTGCCAAATGTTCACTGGGGGACAAAACAACCCGAGTTGAGGGCCAATGCTAATGTAAATAATCATGGTTTCCAACTTTAGTAGTGATTCCACCCACATTTTGGATTGGCTGCAGATTTTCTTCTAAGATGTTAAATTCTGGGTCATGAGAAAGTGTTTCTAAATCAATGGCCTCGTCCTGCCCAGCTGTATCTGCCACCCTCCCTGGTCTAACATACCCCGTATCCATTCCTGGTCATGTCCTCTCAGTTTCCTTTTACAATGAGCCCTTCCTTCTAGAGCCAATGCAGAGTTTTCCTGGTTGAGCCATGCTGACATTTTGTCTTGTTATTGGTCTGTCTCTTATACACATCTAGATGTGTATAAGAATATGGCCTACGGCCTGTGGGGTGGAGCTTGCGACGTCTTGCTCTGGTCAGTAAGAAAATCAAAGGAATTCACGATAGATTAGGACTTGCCACAAACACTAAAATGATCAAACATATGCAAATGGCCACATATTTTGGAAATGTCAAGGGTAAAAATGTTGCATATAAGAAGCATGTTATTTAAAAACACAAGACTTGTAAACAGTTTAAAGAAGCGGAAAATGCAGCAGAAAGTTCAAAAAGTATCATAAATTTCTCATATTGAATAAAGAAAGAAAATTTTCACCATTTAAAATCTACATTAGACTAATGTAATATTTATTTTAAACGTTTTGAATTACTAGTGGTGACATTTTAAACATGACATCTACTTTCCAAACTACAAAAGGAAAACAAAGAATAAAGTGAAGAAAATGAGGTCTCTATTTCCAAAATCAAGAAAACGGCAATAATCAAGGAAATAATTCTTTTAAAATGTAGTATTTAAAGAAGAGAGGACTAAGACCTAATATTCTCGTGCATTTCTTAAACACAAAGTGACCTTTAAGTCATAACAACTACAACTCATTTAGAAAACACAATGAAACTGGAAACTAATAATAAGAATCTCAGGAAAAAATTATTTCTATACATTTAAAAATGGTATTATAAAGTATTGTGTATCCAAAGAGGAAATTAAAAGTGTTAAGTATAGAAAAAATAAAACATGAATATTACAGATTGAGATCTACGTAACTAAGCCACACCCACAAGGAAATGCATTACACCATCGGCATTCTAAGTTGATGGAAAACACAGAGTATTCAACTCAGGTATTCAGAAAATAACTTCAAACCTTTCTAATTTAAAGAAAACAGAAGAAAAATATAATAAGGTAGAAAGCAATAAATCAGAAAATCACAATCTAGAGTGGATGAATGAATTCACAAAGCAAATCTTTGAAGGAAAATTTGAAGCACCTTATGAAGGAAAAAGAGGGACTGGAGGGCCTTGGTCCACAGGAGTGACCCTGTCAGGTGCAATGAGAGGAAGCCATGCTGGGGCCCCTCTGCAGCTGCCAGTCCTCACCATGACTACTCAATTCATGAGCCCGTTAGGCAGCTGCTGGTGGATGAGGAAGGAGTGTGGCTTCTTCTGTCCACTGGTTGGATCATCTTGTCCACTGCTCATTCAACGGCCCCTCTGAGCTGGATGCTTTCTGGTGGGTGTGGTATAAGATGCAGGGATATGCACACTTTGCACTCATTTCTGCAGATCTGTACACATGCCTCCAGCGCAGACCTGTTCATCTTTAATCCTCCAGCTTTGCTCTTTCCAGCTAAGCTCTTTGTCCCTTCCCAAGTATCCGTTTATGTACTTACCTCAAATCTCTGCCATTCCATCCAGAAGCCACTTGGAAATGGACTTAGGCCAGGGCCCTGCGTATCTTCTGACCTCTGCGTGTCCCCATTTCACAGGGAGAGGGGCAGGATAGTGCTTCGGGTCCTCAGGTATAAGTGTCTGTTCAAACTCTGTATCTAGTATCTCTCGATAGATCTGGTATTGTCCTTCCCCCTAGAGTACTAGTTACTCTAGGAAATGACCACAAGTCCCATTGGACAAAAACAGTGGAAGCCATGACCATGTATAACTAGGGTAACACTGCAGAGCCCTTGCAAGGAGCCCTGCCTCTCACGTCATCGATGGATGTTATCGGGAAACTGGAGGAGGGCTCATGATTTTATCCCAACTGACAAAGGAATTCTGCTGGTCTACCTTTTAAAATCACTCTTGGAAATGTGAGTCAAGCAATATCCTCATTGGCTTCCTATCTGTATCTGCCCTAGAAGTACCAGGGTCTACTAGCCAGGCCCAGAGCCCCACGGGTCCAGGCCCAGATGCCACTTAGGCCGTGCTGCTCTGTGCAGTAATTACATTGGTCTTCCCTCTAACCTTCGGCGACTGCCCCCTGATACTCTGAAGTCTTATCATCCTTTTTAACACTCAGGAGACCTGTTGCAAAGTAACATTTCTTATGTCAGCCCTATTTGCCTGAAGACAGCCCACAGCTGGGCTTTTCACGGCTGGTGGCTCTCCCTGGGGCATTTCTCACAGTGCTAGCAGAAGGAGTGCCTCCTACACCAAACCAGGAAACATAGTTGGCCAGTGGATTTTCTGTTCTCATAAAATCAATGTATTTAAAGATGTCATTTTTTCCAACTTGCTGACTATAGTCCAAGGCTCTATTGACACTTTGGGCTGGGTAATTCTTCATGGAGGGGTCCTGTCCTGTGCATTGTAGGGTGTTTAGCAGCATCCCCTGGTCTTTACTCACTTGATGCCAGTAGCACTTTCCCTCATTGTGACAGCCCAAAAAGTCCCCAGACATTGCCAAATGTTCACTGGGGGACAAAACAACCCGAGTTGAGGGCCAATGCTAATGTAAATAATCATGGTTTCCAAGTTTAGTAGTGATTCCACCCACATTTTGGATTGGCTGCAGATTTTCTTCTAAGATGTTAAATTCTGGGTCATGAGAAAGTGTTTCTAAATCAATGGCCTCGTCCTGCCCAGCTGTATCTGCCACCCTCCCTGGTCTAACATACCCCGTATCCATTCCTGGTCATGTCCTCTCAGTTTCCTTTTACAATGAGCCCTTCCTTCTAGAGCCAATGCAGAGTTTTCCTGGTTGAGCCATGCTGAGATTTTGTCTTGTTATTGGTCTGGCAGCACTGAGAGGGGAGGTGCTGATGTTAAGGAGGGCAGGCAGCATCTGTCTTGCAAGTCCTCCAGCCTGGCATGGAGTCCGCATGGTCTCCAGGTGATGGGAGGGTTCATCGGTTCTGCCGGACAGTGCTCAGGGAAGTCCAGGGCCTAAACTCTGAAGACCAACTTCCCAGTGTCCCAGCCCAAGTATCAGGGTCTTCCCACTTCTGTGACTTTAGTGTGAGAGAACTGCCAGGGGAGCAAACTCAGCTCTTCTCTGAAACTCTTCCACTCCTGAAATCATAATTTGGGCTTAAATTTTAGTAAAGTTTGCCTTTGGGCTATAAGAGAAGAGATCTTCTTAAAAATGCTTGCAGGTAGGCCTTCTGGCTTTTATGATGTTACTTTTTATTTCACAGATTCCATAGTTTTCATCAGCAATCACCCAGCTCCTTCATGTTCATGTTGATGTGTGAGTGAGCCAGTCCCTCCCTGCACTCAGCCTGGTCCAGGTGAGACGAGAGCCCTAATCATTGTGATGCTGCAATGGGCCCCACGTTGTCACTATCTTCTCTCCACCAGTAAAGGTTCCCATCCCATGGCCCAATTCTGAGTCTCTGCTTCCTAGAACTACTTCTGGTTCCTCGTCTCTTACGTTTCCTTCTCCAGAAGCAGACCCTGAGAAAAAAAAATGTTGGAGTGAATGTAACTTACTGAGGAGCTTTCAGGAAGTAACTTACTGTTTTAGGAAGGAAAGTGAGACAGAGAAGGGAAGGCGGCCAGGGAAAGTGTCATCAAGGAGCACATTTCTGGTATGGGTGACCAGTGCTCAGTCATGCTGGAAAACCCTGGGAGGAGCTGAGAACACGTTCCAGAGCCTTGCACGGGGGATGAGGAGTCTGCTTCTTTACTCTTCAGTTCCCAGACATCATTGAATGAGAGCTGCTCCTACAGGTGCCGGCTCCCAACACATGAATTCTGCCCTGTGTGCACACACAGCGTGCCATAGAAAGCCCTCAGGCGAGAGCTTCAGCAGGACGCTGTCTGTGTGCCCAGAATTCAGAGTGCCATGGGCATAGGGGTGGGCATTGAAGACACTTATGGCACCTGCTGCTGGAGAAAGGAAGGGAACTCCCTCCGCATAGCCTAACTGGGGGAAGGCTTGTGGGGTTTTGTTTCTTGCTCCCTTCCTTCATTAACTTTGCTTTGGCTTCCTTTTAGGATCTAACCTCTTCGTGATGTGTGCAGTCCTGGTGGATCTCACTCATCAGTTTCCCTGCCCTCGCATCCCTCAAGAGCAAGCCATGGGTCCCAAGCTAGGCCAATGGAACTCTCTCCTGGTGTGTTGAATCTTGAATATGATGTGCAAAGATTTTAAAAAATGGCTGGACCTCATTTGTTTTAATAGTAGTTTCTTGACATGACTATTGAAGGGTTCTTGCTACTCTGACCCTAGATGATGTCCTGAGTCCTATTCCTTATGAGAATGTTTCTCCAGTCTTCCTTTCATTACTATGAGCTGCATAATATCCTTTCAATGAAACCATTTGCTGCTTCAGTTGGTCATAAGACACTTCCGTTGCTCAAAACCAAAGAAGCCTAATTGGTAAGGTGGGCATGGTGCTCGGACTTTCCAGAAGAGAACTGATTTTCAGAGTATATAGAAGAGTGCATAAAAGTAATACAACTAATAGGTGACAGAAATGACACTTCAATCTCAAATGTGGTGTTCTTTTTATTAGAACAGCACCCTTCTCTCCTATACATTTTTATTCCTAAAATCACTCCTAAAACTTTCACCCAGCTGTAGGCAATAGGGCTATAAAAATTTGATGTAGGTCAGATCTACATTACTTAAACAGATGGAAAGCTGTTTAAAGCATGAGTCCTGTTTCATGTTTCTATACCCATCCGCTACTCCAAAGTACATTGTCTTATATATAGCGGTCAGTTAGATATATTTGCTGATCGATTATCCAAAAGCCAAGGGAACGTTTGAGAAGTGCGTAGCTCACACATCTCTCCACGTGTGTCTTTTATCAGTTCTGGGGCATTTCCGGTGTGTCTCTAAACCAGTTGCTTTCCCCCTTCAACGGCTCCTGCCCCTTCAGGCATCCTTCCAGGAAGCATATTCCGCGGCTGTTCTAGATTCGTACACACCTGAACTTACCCACTTTATGTTGTGGATCTGTCCGGTCACTCCTGCCTCGCCCTGGGTCCTTTGGGATTAGACACTTCGTTGGAAGAACTACTGGTTCCCTGGAGTTGAGCTTCCTGGCTCCTGTTCTCCTGCCTTCACCTGGCACAAGGGCACCATCCTCACCCTCATGAGAATGCAGGGCCTCACTCGGCCTCCATACCAGGAGGGAATTCAGACAGTGAGGGGGACTGTTAGAGCTCTCCCGTTTAAAGCTTCCAACAACATTTCATTCTTAGAAACTATTGACATTTTTTCTTGATGTTGACACATTGTGTCACTTTCTTCAGACACTTGTCCCAGTAATTTATCTTTTTGAAATATGCAGCTTTTCTCAATTATTACGAGGCACGGTTTCATATCGTAACCTCATTTCTTAGCCTTTTCAGTACCCTCTCTGCAGACATGTATTTTCTAAACCCTCATATGGTTAAATTAAATCATGAACTCCATAGAGTTAAAAGATTTATTCAGTTTTGGGTCCCTGGAGTTCAGCAAAGCACCTAATACATAGTGAGCACTTCCTAAGTGTTTGCTGATCGAATGAATGAATTAATATATCCGGGATAACTAGTATATGTGCATACTGCATTTCTAAGTAAATACACACCTTATTCTACATAAAATATTCATGTCCATAGTGATCTCTACTCTATTTCAAGCTAAGATGTGACCTTTTCTTTAAATTATGTGAATGCAATGGTGAACTTGTGATGAGATAGTTTGCAGCTTCAATTAAATTAATTACAGCTACCAGTTCAGCCCAGAGTACACTGTTTTTCACAGAAGTGGTGGAAATCAGGGTGGAGGAGGCTTCATATTGAAACCCAGAGTCTTCGTGGCTTCAATAGGGTACAAGTTTGGGATTGCAATGTGACTCTTCCATTCTGCAATCATCCATTTTCCCTAGGCCAGTTGCCATCCGTTAGCTATGGAGCGAATTCTAAATTTTACCTTCCTTCTGTTGGCACATGACATACTATATTTAATTCCCTTAAGAGGACATCCATATCTAAGTTGAAATGAAGGAGAAGGTTCAATTCAAAGGTTGGATGTTTTTCTTTGTAAAGATCACTAAATAATAGGAGATGAACATGCTGCATGTCTGAAATACATTCCCAAGAAGTCGAAAGATAAATCTGTTTTCTTTTCAAACTTGGTTTCCATTTGATTTAACTGAAATCACTGCCATTGACTATCTTCCTACAAGTCAACTTCAGTCTCTCAGAAATGGACAATGATGTAAAAGTTTTAACCTGATATTCAAACCTAATTTAAGAGAGTCCAAATCAAAATATACGGTAACAGTTTTCTCCAATTTTATAGTTCCTTTGTCCTGCTTTTCCCCCTCAAACCCAGCATACGTTAATTTATTGTTATTAGTCTCTTCTGTTGAAGCTCGTCTGTCACACAGTGGAGGTAATAATGGGCTGTTTAGTATTCTCTGCATAAGGTATTCCAGGCCTTGAATGACAACACTGGCCATTTCTTTGTATGAAAAACCCGATGATAATGTTGAGTATCATGAATATTTAACTGGAGATATGTTTGTGAATGTGTGTGTATCTGCGTGAGCATGTGTTTGCCAGAGTATGATATCCACAGTGAAATGATCCCTAACCAAAAGTGGGCGAATAAACAGCTAATGTAAATTCCAAACACCACAGGACATCAGGATCAGTGTTCTGGGATATGATTAGCTTCTGAGTTGTGGAACTCTGTGAAACAAAGATAGATCTCGGTGGAACTTAACATACAGGGGGAGAAAGGCAGAAATGGAGAGGGAAAAACAGAGTCAAAACGAAACAATAGAGCAAGTAAATATGAGCTGAAATCATTAGTGTCAATTACTCTCATCCAAGTCATATGTGACCAAATATAAAAATGGTTTTGGGATGGAGGTGCTGAAAAATTCAACAGATAGAGAGAATTGGGGCATATTAATGTCCTTCTGGAAGGCTTAATTTGGGGTGTGGGGAAATACAGTTTTATGCTTCATATTTTTAGTCACTCTGATGAGCGGCACTTTCTGGTGAGAAAGAATGAAAATGACAACAAATGGATTCTGTGGGAGAGCAGACAAAAGCAGTGCAAGACACTGTCTCTAAAATGAGTCCTTTCTGGTTAAAAGCAGAGGAAAAAGCTGCTCTGGTAATATGTGATTAAAAGGACAGTGTAAACACTTAGTAAACAGGAAGAAAAGGTTCATTGTGTTAAACGGGACTACTAGAGGAGAGCTGGAAAAATTTTTCATGACGTGCACTGCATGTTGGCAGCCATGAGAAATGGGTAGAGAGTTTTATGTGTGCGCCAGACCTGAGCCCAGGCACAGGCAGAATTGTGCCAGTATCACTCCAGTGCCATGCTCCATAAAGAGGTGGCCTACAGGACCCGAGGGCCAGTGTGGGCCAACTCCCAACTGCCTGTCACCACTCTGTGACCTTGGGCAGGTTTCTGGACCTTCTAAAACTTTTTGGTAGGATGTGAAGATTAAATGGGATAATGTATACCAAACATCTAACAGCAATTTGTAGGTATTATTATTATTCAGACTATTTCTAGCAAAATGAATGAAGTGGAAGGAACTTCACCAATTCATCAGTGTCTGTTTCTGTCTCCCAGGACACCCTGAACTGGAGTCAGAATTCAGAGCTGTCAGCTGATGGAAGCAGAGACCGTTGTCATTTCTTCTGTAGTAAGGCAATACTCAACGTGCTGACCTTTGTGGTTCTCTCTCTACCCACCATTAAGCCTTTCTCATGTGTTTAGATAGAGCCCTTCTTCCTCCTCTCCTTTTGCTGTCCCATTGTAAGTTGCTTGGCTACTAATCCAAACACACCAGTGACACCTTCCATCCTGAGCCTGTGCTCAGACTCTCTTCTGCACACACTTCCTGTGATCTTGTCAAAACACTAACATGGATGTCAAAGAGGCATTTCCACTCAGCCCAACCAAAAGTGCTCAAAAATATTTCTCCCTCCACCCACATACTCACTTTCTGTTGTTTCCCATTCTGTCTATGGTTCACCAACCCCCCAGTCTCCCAAGCCAGGCACGACAGTGTCATCCCAGCCCCCTCCCCTCCTGCGCATGTTCAGACAGTCCGAGCTGGTGGGTTCCACCCTAGATGCTTTTCGTCACTCCTGGGGGGCTGCACCAGCCCCGTCTCCTGCTGTCCCTCACCTGGAGGGCTACATCACTTTCTAGTGCTTCTTCTGCACTCACTGCCCCAGTCCCTTCGTGGCTGTTCCACTCATTGTCATTAAAATACAAATATGGCCTTTATATCTCTTCCGCAACAATCTCCAGTGGCGTCCCATTGTTATAGAACAAAATCCCGACCTCTCCGCTTGGCACTCGATGCCCTTCACGGCCTGGTCACATATGGCCTTTCCAGCCTCACAGGAATGAGAAGACTAGCGTGCCCTTCCCCAAGCCACTCCACACGCAGACAGGAATAAATACCAGGAAACATGTGTTCAGTCAACACATTTAGCCATGAACCTATGTGACATCATCCAACAAGAGGACAGACCGGGGAGTTCATACCTGCTGGGCTAGAAACTGGAAAGCGGGTGAGAATTTCTAGGACCAGACTGAGAATGAAGAGATGTTATCCATCCCTGGCACCCGAACACCCTGGGGAAGCTGTTTCTCCTATGGTTACACCTTGATTTCTTCTTCGCCAGCCTAAGCCTATGGAATTTAATGATCTTAAGGACATGTTTGGTTTAGCATTTACGGAAAATGAGCTGGTAGCAAAATATAAGCAGGGCACGACAAGGTGAACCAAAAGGGAGGGAGTTCAGGGAGGAACGGACATTTGCGTTCGTAATGCAGGAGCCGGGAAAGCTGAGAGCCTGAGGAGCCTCTCTGGTGGGGAGGGGGCCAGGAGGAAACAGCTGAGAACACAGACCACGGATCAGCGTTCCAGTAAAAAAAGGGTCGATACAGGAGTCATGGGTTACATGAACGGAGAAGAAGAGATGCTCTGAAATCAGGAGGCAGAGGACAAGAGCAAGCTACTCACGGGCAGGTGGACAGGCAGGAGCTTGTGGGAAAGTCTGATTTGCTAGGCGCGTCCTCCAGCCAAAGAAGTCACGAAATCCCTGCCACCTGGGAAGTCACCTTGGTGGTCTGCCTGGTGTGTGGCTTGGGGTGACTGTTGGTCTGCTGGGCACAGCAAGCACAGGAAACAAGTGAGGACAAGCTGAGACCTTCTGGAACCCTTGCGTCTGTTCAACATTGAATTAACACCTGTAGGTCCTCTTTAAAACTTTCTATTTTGAAATAATTATAGATCTATAAGAAGTTACAAAAATAGTACAAGGAGGTCTCATGATCCCTTCACCTAGCTTCTCCCAATGGCTGCAGCTTATGAACTATGGTACAATATCCACACCGGGAAACTGACACCCGTGCAATGTGTGTGTAGGTCTATGTCATTTTATCACATGCAGACTTGAGTAATCTCCACCGCAAACAAGACACAGAACGGTTCCGTCACCATGAGGATGTTTACAGGCACACCCACCTGCAACCCGCATGATTCTTAAAGCCGGGAAATCACCAATCTTCCTCCATCTCTAAAATTTTGTTATTCCAAGGATATTGTATAAATGGAGTCATTTACTATGTAACCCTTGAGACTGACTTCTGTCACTCAGCCTTATTCCCCGGAGATTCCTCGGAGCTGCTTGTGCATCAGGAGTTTTTCCTTCTTAGTGCTGAATAGTATTGCATGGCACTGATGTACCACGGTTTGTGTAACCATTCACACATTGAAGGACATTTTGCTCGTCTCCAGATTTTGGCAACTGCGAATAAAACGGCTACCAAGAATTGCGTACAGTTTTCTGTGAAGCTCTCACTTTTCTGATATGAATGCCCAGGTGTGTGACTGTCTGGTCATAGGATCTTTGTGTGCTTTGTTATTGTTGTTGTTCAAGAATTTTCCAAGTGATTTTGCAGACGGTAGGGACCATTTCATATTTCCACCAACAACGTATGAATGATTGAGTTTCTCTGCACCACTGACAGCATTTGGTGTTGTCACTAGCTTTTATTTCGGCTGTTCCAATAGGTGCTTTGTTGTCCGGAGCTGCACGCCCCGGCCATAGCGAATAATAATTGACGATTAAAAACGCCTGAGCTTTATTCATTTCCACCTTACACCTCCTCCCTATCTTTGCCTTTTCCCCTGTATTAATACCTCATAAAAGATGGCGCTCTTCCTGCTTCTTCTTCACCCATTTTTCCCGCGCCCGCGAAAATTGCTACCTGACAGCGCAGGCGCCACATGACGTTCGACCACGCTACCAATACCTACCTGGCCACACCCTCCGCGATGAGATCATTTTCGCCTTGGCCCAACCCCTTCCCCTCCAAGTGTATATAAGGCACTGCATTACCGCCATTAAAAGAGACTTGATCAGAGCACTGTCTTGTCTCCATTTCTCCTATCTCTTGTTCCCCAAATTCCCACCCCCTCTTCCAGGGCCTGCAGTGACGATCCCGCCGGCCGGGATACTTTGTGGTATCTCACGTGACCTTAATTTGCATTTTTAAGGTTAGTGATGTTGAACTTTTTATGTGCTTTTTTTCTATCTGTTTGTCTTTTTCAGTGAAAGATCTCTTCATGTTATTTCCTATGTTCTAATTGGATCATTTTGTTTTTTACTGTTGAGCTCAGGGAGATCTGTACAAATTACAAATATGAGTCCTCTTACTGATATATGTTTTGCAAATATTATCTCTGGGTTTATAGCTGTCTTTCCATCCTTTTAATGGAGTCTTTCACCGAGCAAAATTTTTGTTTTGATAAAGTTCAACTCATGGATCTTTTTCTTTTATGAATTGAGCTTTTGATACCACATCTGAGTACTATTCATTAAGCCCAAGTCCTGAAATTATTTTCCTGTGTTTTATTCTGAAAAATTATATTTGGTTTTTTACTTTTAAACCTATATAATCCATTTTTAGTTACATTTTGTATAAAATGTGTGGTTTAAGTTGAGATTTATTTTTTGTTTAAAAGACTACCTGTCTTCCATTGAATTATTTTAGTACCTCTGTGAAAAATCAGTTGGCTGTTCTTGTGTGAGGCTGTTACTGGTCCATTTTTCTATTTCATTTATCTTTGTGTGTATCCCCATCCCTGCCAGTCCCATAGTCTCAATGCTATGTAATAAACCTGGAAATAGGGCAGAGTGATTCCTCCCACTTCATTATTCTCTTTCAAAATTTGTTTAGCTATTCTTAGGATTGTTCTTTCTCATATAAATTTTAGAATAATCTTTTTTGTATTTATAAAAATTTTGCTAGAATTTTGATAGGAATTATGTTCAGTGTTTGTAGCAATTTTGGGAGAATTGGTATGTTGAGTTTTCCAGTTCATGAGCAAAGATCCTCTCTCCATTTGTTTAGATTGTCTTTGATTTCTTTCATCAGCATTTTGTAATTTGCAGCACACAAATTCTATACATGTTCCGTTAGATTTATACCTAGATACTTGATTTTTTGTAGCTATTACAATGGTATCATATTTGCAGTTTCGGTTTATCTCTCTTCCTTATTCATTTGTACAGATACAATTCATTTCTGTGTGCTGATTTAGTATCTTGTGAACATATTGATCTGATTTGTGGTAGGAAGTTTTGTTTGCTGGTTTGTTTTTTAGATCCTTTGAGATTTTATGTGTAGACAATCATGTGATCTACAAATAGGGTAATTTCTTTCTTTCAGATCAGTATGGGTTCGTTTTACTTTTCCTTTCTTATTAGACAGTATGATAGTAAGAATTTCCAGTATGATGTTGAATAGTAATTGTGAGAGTGAACATTCTCACCTAAATCTCAGTTTTAGTGGAAAGCCATTTAGCATGTTATCATTAAGTGTGATGCTAACTGTAGCATTTTGTAGACAGGACATTCTTTATCAAGTTGAGGAAACCGCCTCTATTCCTTACTGATAATTTTTGTCATTAATATGTGCTGAATTTTGTCAAATGGGTGTCGAATTTTGCCAAAAGATTTTTTCCCCTAAATTGGTGTGGTCATGTGAATTTTTTCTTCTTTAGCTTGTGAATACAGTGGATTACATTGATTGATTTTTAAAAGTATCAAACCAGTCTGGCATCCATAGAATAAGCATTCACTTGTGGTATGTAATTTTCTTTATATATTGCTGAACTGTATTTGGAAATATTTTAATAATGATGTTTCAGTCTATAGTCCTGAGAAGATATGTGTATGAGGTCTGAAGCTTGCTAGTTTGATTTTTGTCAATTTTACTAATTCTTTAAAAAACTAAGTTTTTTTTTTATTTTTACTCTTTTTATTTTCAAATTCGTTGATTTATGTTCTTATCCTTATTTCTTTCCTCCTATTTGCTTTGGGTTTATTTTGCTCTTCTTTTCCAATTTCTTGATGTAGAAACTTAATTTGAGGCTGTTTGTCTTTTTTAATATATGGACCCAGTGCTATAAATTTTCCTCTAAGTAATGATTTAGCTACATCCCACAGATTCTGTATTTGTGGATGTATTTTTATTTTTATTTAGTTCAATTTTTTATTTATTTCCTTTGAGACCTCTTTGATTCAGAGGCTATTTAAAGGTGCAATATTTTGTTTTCAAGTTTTTGGAGATTTTTCTTTATATTTCTGTTATTGGTTTCTGCTTTGATTCTGTTGTGGTCAAAGGACACATTCAGCATGATTCCAGTTCTTTGAAATTGTTGAAGTATGTTTAGTAGTAACAGATATGGTCTACCTTTGTGAATGTTCAGTGGGAGAAAAGAACGTATATTCATTCTGTGGTTGTTTACTAATGCATTCTTTAAGTGTTGATTAGATGCTGTTGGGTAATGATGCTGCTAAATTCTCCTGTTTCTTGCTGATATTCTCTGCAGTTATTCAATTAATTATTGAGAAAGGTGTTTTGAAGTCTCCAACTGTAATTATGAATTTTTGTTTTTCTCCTGTGACTTCAAGACCTTTTCTTTGTCTTTAGTTTTCAGAAGTTTGGCTATCATATGTCTTGGCATGGATTTTTTTAGGTTTACCTTGTTGGAGTTTTCTCACCTTCCTGAATCTGTAGGTTTATGTATTTCACCAAATGGGAAGTTTTTAGCTTTGAACAGTTTTTCAGCCCTTCTCTCTTCTCTCCTTCTAGGCCTGTGATGATACAAATATTAGATCTTTTGCCTTAGTTCCCTAGGTCCTTTAGGTTCTGTTTGCCTTTAAAACAATTGTTTTCTTTTTGTTGTTCAGATTGGATAATTCTTTCCTTTTTAATTTTTAAGCTTAGGGGTACATGTGCAGGTTTGTCACGTAAGTAAGCTTATATCCTGGGGGTTTGTTGTACAAACTATTTCATCACCCAGGTATTAAGCCTAGTACCCATTAGTTATTTTTCCTGATCCTTTCCCTCCTCCCACCCTCCACTCTCCGACAGACACAGTGTGTGTTGTTTCCCTCTGTGTGTCCACGTGTTCTTATCATTTATCTCTGACTTATAAGCGAGAATATGCAGTATTTAGTTTTTCTGTTCCTGCATTAGTTTGCTAAGGATAATCGCCTCCAGCTCCATCCATGTCCCTGAAAATGACATGATTTCATTCCTTTTTATGACTGAATAGTATTCCACAGTGTACGTGTATCACATTTTCTTTATCCAGCCTGTCACTGATAGACATTTAGGTTGAGTCCATGTGTTTGCCATTGTGAATAGTGCTGCAGTGAACTTACTTGTGCATGTGTCTTTATAATAGAACAATTTCTATTCCTTTGGGTATATACCCCCAGTCATGGGATTGCGGGGTTGAATGGTTTTTCTGTCTCTAGGTCTTTGAAGAGTCACCATACTATCTTCCACAATGGTTTAACTAATTTACACTCCCATTAACAGTGTATAAGCATTCCTTTTTCTCCACAACTTTGCCAGCATCTATTATTGTTTGACTTTTAATAATGGCCATTCTGACTAGTGCAAGATGGTATCCCATTGTGGTTTTGATTTGCATTTCTCTAATGATCAGTGATGTTGAGTTTTTTTCATGATTATTGGCTGCATGTATGTCTTATTTTGAAATGTGTCTGTTCATGTCCTTTACCTGCTTTTTAATGGGGTTGTTTATTTCTTGTAAATTTGTCAAGTTCCTTACAAGTGCTGGATATTAGACCTTTGTCCAATGCATAGTTTGCAGACATTTTCTCCCATTCTGTACATTGTCTGTTTACTCCATTGATAGTTTCCTTTGCCATGCCGAAGCTCTTTGGTTCAATCAGATCTCATTTGTTAATTTTCGCCTTTGTTGCAAATTTGCTTTTGGTGTCTTTGTCATGAAATCTTTGTCCATGCCTATGTCCTGAAAGGTATTGCCTAGGTTGTCCTCCAGGGGTTTTGTAGTTTTAGGTTTTACATTTAAGTCTTTAATCCATCTTGAGTTTAATTTTTGTGTATGATGTAAGGAAGGGGTCCAGTTTTAACCTTCTGCATATGGCTAGCCAGTTATCTCAGCACCGTTTATCGAATAGGGAGTTCTTTTCCCATTGCTTGTTTTTTTTGGGTTTGTTGAAGATCAGATAGTTGTAGGTATATGGTCTTATTTCCGGGTTATTTGTTCTGTTTCATTGGTCTATGTGTCTGTTTTTGTATCAGTACGTGCTATTTTGTTACTATAACCCTGTAGTATAGTTTGAAGCAGAGTAGCGTAATGTCTTAAATGTTAATCTCACTTGGTTGTAAAGGGAGAACAAGAACGCCAAGAGGAAAGAGACAAAGATAAAAGCAAAGATCAGTAAGTCAGAAACCAAGAAAAAAATCTTGTACTTTCTTAGGTACATTCTAGCGAATTAAAAAAAAATGCATAGACAAATTATTGACAGATATAGTCAAGATACTAAGAGATTAAATGCCACAACTATAGAAAATCAGTATTAAAGGAGTCCTTAGTATAGATAAATATTTTGAAATATTAAGAATGATTTTTAAATTGCACATTAACAGTGATAAAGTGTTTATAGAATTAATTGTTCTCCAGAAGAAAATTACTTAAGTTGACTTAAAAATAAAAAGAAAATTTTCAAATAGTAAAATTGAAATGATTACTAAATAAATAACTTCAAAACTGCCTCTAACTTCAGACTTTTTACCTATTTGCAGTAACAGGAAGTTCTTATGACTTTTGAAATGAAATTTTTAATTTCTTAGTCATTCACAGGTGCAGCAGACTCAAGAGTGAATGAAATTGATCCCCAGTTCTCAAGGAGCTTATATTCTGGCTAGAGGAAGTAAACAGTGAACACATCAGAAAAGCTATAAACAGATCAAACGATTACAGAATGTCAGGGTTAAAGGCATCTTTTCCTCCAGATGCCTCTTTTCAAATCAAGACTGAAAGGATATTTCCTTAATATTAGGAATAGGTTTATATAAAAGAGTAATCTACAAACTTAATGGGGGAAAACTGGAGGAAGTCCATTTAAAATCAGACCCTGGACTAGAATGTCTGCTTATTTAACAGTGTTACAGAAATGTTGTTAATGGTTTAACACGATGAAAAGAAAGATATAATGATGTAAAACTAGTGGATTTGATCAAATGCAATTGATCAAATGAGATAGAACTCAATTTGATCAAATAAAATTGTTATAAAAATCAATATAAATATCCTTTTATTGAGATAGATTATAAATATATACTCAATAAATAAAATCCAAGATATCCACTAAAAATGAGGAGAAAACAAAGAGTTGATGACTAATTAGAGGGTTCACTCTTCATCTTCACTAAAAATAAAGAGAAAAGAAAGAGTTGACGGCTAATTAATGGATTTGCTATATTTTATAATTTATCAAATTATAAAGTATAAAACATACATATGAAAAACAAACCTTTTCTTTATACCAGTAAAATTCTAGCAGAAGATATTACTAAAAAGAGATCCCTATCACAATTCCAACCAAAATATATGCCACTAAGAAATAAAACATAAAATTTTAAAATTCTGAAGATTTTTAAAAGCCTTGAAATACATAAAATCTTGAATAAAGGAAAACATACAAATCATATTTATCTATGGCATGCATGAACATTTGAAATGATATGTCATTTTCCCACAAATTAAAGCAATTGAAATCAAAATTATAAATTACCTAGAGAATAATAAGCAGGTGAAAATATAAAGAATATTTTGGGAACAAAAGTATGAGGCAGGCATACAACTGCCTTTGCCAAGCATCAGTTGATAGTCTTAAGGCAGGGCAGGCATAATAATGGAACAGAATGGAAGGCCATGAACAGGTCAAATTCTCTGTATACTTTAGCATTTAATAAGGCCTGCATTTCTCATCATTGAAGAGACTATCAGTTAATTAAGGAGAATAAATGTAGTGTGTACCATATTCCATAATAAACAAAAGAAGGACTAACTAGTTCATTGTAAACCAAGAAAACAAAGATATAACAATTTAAAATAGCTAGAAGAGTTTAGAGGAGAAAAGGGCTTTTTAGCATAAGATTAAAGGAAAAATTAATAAGGGAGGCCAGGTGCAGTGGCTCACGCCTGTAATCCCAGCACTTTGGGAGGCCGAGGCAAGTGGATCACCTAAGGTCAGGAGTTTGAAACCAGCCTAGCCAACATGGTGACACTCCGTTTCTACTAAAAATACAAAAATTAGCTGGGTGTTTGTGGTGGGCACCTGTAATCCTAACTACTTGGGAGGCTGAGGCAGAAGAATCGCTTGAACCCAGGAGGCGGTAGTTGTGGTGAGCCAAGATCGCACCATTGCACTCCAGCCGGAGTGAAAAAAGCAAAACTCCATCTAAAAAAAAAAAGAAAAAAAGAATTAATAAAGGAATACAAACATTACAAACATTTGGTTTCAACATTTTTAATTACCACCCAAAAAAAATCCCAATATGAACAAAAATAGAATGTAAATGGCAAACCCAAAAGTTGTGAAAAACTTTTGACAAATTGAATTATTTCCTTAATATATAAAATATTCCACAAATCAAAAGCCAGGGAAATAAAAAAATATATAACAATTGAAAAAATAATGATTATCAAACTGCATCTTTTTAAAAAAATTTAATTTAATTTTTTAAGTTCCAGACATGCAGGTTTGTTACATAGGTAAACATGTGCCATTGTGCCATGGTGGTTTGCTGCACCTACCAACCCATCACCTAGGTACTAAGTCCCACATGCATTAGCTATTTCTCCCTCCCACTGTGCCCCAAACTGGCCCAATGTGTTTTGTTCTCCTCCCTGTGTCCATGTGTTCTCATTGTTCAAATCCTAGTTACAGGTGATAACATGCGGTGTTTGGTTTTCTGTTCCCGTGTTAGTCTGCAGAGGCTAATAGCTTCCAGCTCTGTCCATGTTTCTAGAAAGGACATGATCTCATGATCCATGGTGTACATACATGTACCACCTAGAACCAGAAATACCATTTGACCCATCAATCTCATAACTGGTTATATACCCAAAGGAATATACATCTTTTTTTTTTATAAAGAGACGTGCACGGTATGTTCATTGCAACGCTATTCACAATAGCAACCTAAATGCCCATCAGTGATAGGCCAAATGGCATCTTTTTTTAAATTGGCATTTTCAAAGCAAATCTAGAGTGTTACGATTATCAAAATATAATTAATTTGAAATTCAACAAATATTACATGCATGTATGCATACATACACATATACATACAGATATGTATGCATGTTTACATATATATTTGATATTATACAAAGTTTGTATCTTAAATATAACCAGGGACCACAGAGTTTTACTAAATGACAAGGGTAAAAATTACTGTAATTGATAAAGAAAGGTCCCAAAGTGATATAGTTCAAAAAGAAAATATCCTAAATGTGTCCTGACTGTTGCTGTGGTGTCAGGGAGGGGTTGGTACAACAGGGTTGTATTTTCTCCTGTTGAGTAATTGTGTTGCTGGTGGACCCTGATCCTCCTGGGTGCCAGCTTAGGTGACACATTGGAATCACCACTCAAAAAGAGTGACCCCATCAAGCTCTGGGACCCCATGTCCGGGCGGCAGAGATCGATGCCACAATGAACTGCTAGAAAGTGAGATCCTCAGACTGTCCATGCAATGCCAAGTGGCCAGTTTGTCCCTTTACTCTGCACCCATGGCCTCCCTGAGGACAGAGGCTGCATATTCTCATTTTGCCTTCTCACCAGGAGGGTCCTGGATTCCCTGCTGTTCTGGGCCCAGAGCCTTGCATCCTCTCTTCTTTCCCACTGTGTGCATTCAATATTTCTTTCTTTCTTTTTTTTAGTGAGGCAGAGTATCTCACTCTGTCACCCAGGCTGGAGTGCAGTGGTGCAATGTTGGCTCACTGCAACCTCGGCCTCCTAGGCTCAAGTGATTCTCCTGCCTCAGCCTCCCGAGTGGCTAGGATTACAGGCACCTGCCACCACACCCGGCTAATTTTTGTATTTTTAGTAGAGATGGGGTTTCACCATGTTGGCCAGGCTGATCTCGAACTCCTGACCTCAAGTGATCCTCTTGCCTTGGCTTCCCAAAGTGCTGGGATTACAGGCGTGAGCCACCGTGCCTAGCGCATTGAATATTTCATCATCATTTCTGTCAAGTATGAAACTTCCTCTCCAGTTATTTTTACCTATTTTACCAATTTAAAAATGCTATGTTTTTAAACATGTCCATATATAAACACAAGCCAAAATGTATCTTGGTTCTTTTAAGTATCCTGTGCTTATATAAAGTTTTTATTTTAAAAATAGAAAATGAATGGAAATGAAGAAACAGTAATTCGTTCTCCTATGAACACAAGAACTGTATGCTGTTTTATTGTATAATTGTAGGAATGAAATACTTTACTCATCATGGTCATCATAGCCTTTCAGACGGACACTTCTGCACTCCAGGATTTTCCACCTGGCTCCTTCTCTTCATGTCTTATCTTTTCCTTCCTGCTCCTTCCTTACACCTTCCGCATCTGTTAGAAAGGACACGGGAAGCGCTTGGCAGCCCGGACTCTTAGGAGACACCACACAGGTACCTTTAGAGAATCTCCCATGGAGTCTGAAAGCACTGTAAACAAGGGAGCAGCCGCGAGGTGGGAGAAAGTTGTTGGTCTGTCAGTTTGTACCTGACTGCACGTCGTCTTTGAACTCAGATTTTAGAAATAACTCTTGGCAGAGCCGGCTGTCGGCAATGCAGCCCATTTCCTGCTGTTGCTGGAGTCTCAGCTCTTGCCCATTCTCCTCTCTCTGTCTCTCTCTCTGGAGGCTGCCTGGTCGCACGTCAGCCAGGAGAGCTACAGGTGCGGGTTGGCCTCCCGTGAGCCTTTAGATATGTCATGAGAGACAAAGCTCCCTCCACAGAGAGCTGCCAGGCTGTGGGGTTTGTGACACATGACACACAGTTTCAGCCGGTCTGGTCACAATCTTAACACGCTCCCTTCTCCCCCTAGCTTTCCCCTCCTCTTCTCTCCGAGACTGCCAGGCTGGCCCACAGCTGACATCACACGCAGGAGGAGGACAGATTTCAGCTGTCAGCTCAACAGTGCAGAAACGTGCTCACCAAAAAGAAGAAGGAAGCAAATCTGTAAACTTTTAGTAGGATAGGGAATGCTAGTTTCTTGGTGAACAAATGGTGACCAAGACAAGGAGAAGAACTTCTTTACTGCAAGTAAATTCACCCATTAAACCTGCTCCCCACCTCCACAGCCCTTGCCCCTGGGTATTGACACACTTGGGGCAGGAGCTGTGGTGGGAGAGAGTGAACAGATGCAGAGACCTCATCAATCAGCTCCCTTTTATGCTCTTGAAGGAGATCCCTGAACACCATCAGGGGCTCATCCCTGGCTCACCTCACCAGCAGAGCGTTGGCAAAGTTAGCTCAAAGCAGCCTCGTTCCCATACACTCGCCGTGCGGAACAGCTTAGCTAGAGGGGCCAGACAGAATCTCATCCGTCTGGCCTTTCCGTGCACGACAGGGATTCCTTGCAAAAAAGAGGCTGCAGAGAACAGAAAGCATAGTGGGAGTACTTTGGATTTTTTTCCATCAAGGATCGAGAACAACTGGGAGGGGACAAACAGAAAAAAAAAAAAAAACAGAAAAAAAGAAAGAGAGGCAAGTTATTGAAATCTAGCAGACAAGCACAAATCAATTATCTGGAAAAGCACATGTAAAATGAAGCTGCATAAATACATAAGGCACTTACATTGATTGTATTAAAATAATGCTGAAATTATAGAGCTGTCATCCACAGACTGTCGAGGTGCCTCTCCCTTCTTGATGTACTTCTCAGGGAAGGATGGGGTGAGGCTGACATAAGACTCACCTGGACAGGCCAGGTGCAGTGGCTCATCACTGTAAGCCCAGCATTTTGGGAGGCCAAGGAGGGTGGCTTGAGTCCAGGAATTCGAGACCAGCGTAGGCAACATAGAGAGACCACATGTCTGTGAAAAACTAAAAAGTTAGCTGGGCGTGGTGGCGTGCAATTGTCGTCTTAGCTACCTGGGAGGCTGACATAAGAGGTTTGCTTGTCAAGGAGATCAAGGAGATCGAGGAGATCAGATCAAGGCTGCAGTGAGCTATCACGATGCCACTCCAGCCTGGGTGACACAGGGAGATTCTGTCTCTAAAAAAGTAATTTTTTAAAAAAGTTGAAAAGGCTCACTGTGCAGTGGTGGTTGGGAAGTCAGGTAGGTTGTGCCCCTCCACTGAACTCCAAGATCAGGTGTAAAGGGCCCCACATGGCGGCCATACCTCCAACACCAGATAACGCCTTCTACCAGTAGACCACCCTACTTGAGGTGAGCCGATCCACGACCCCCCCCAAAAATAAAAATAAAAATAAATTAAAAAGAAACCCACAGCTCAGCCAAGAAGCTCGAGGAAGGTAACATTGTAGAAGTGCTATTTTCTTAGGGAGGAGAAAAAGCGTTCTTGTGAACAGGGACCATTGTTTTCTTTCTCAAAATTTAAGTGCAAACAAAAAGGATGGAAAAAGAGGTTAAGGATCTGACACAAAGACGAACACGTTCCCTTCTCAACTATCAAAAGCACGAGGAAAATTTTTAGACCTCCCAGAGATAACGTTTCTAAGTTTATTTCCCAAACTTCACTCTAATTAAAACAACCCTGGTAGATCATTTTCGAAGTGAAGTTTTTTATAGTCTCTTCACTGTTTGAAAAGAAAATATCACCCTTAGTTTTCCAATAAGTAATCTTTAGTCAGAGAAACAGCTCTGTCATTGAGACTAAGGGAAATGATGTTCCTCTCATGAAGGACCTGCCAAGTGTCACTCTGAGGGAGCCAGGTGATCGCCGGGCTCCACTGCGGAGAGGACATCGGAATTCCACAGCCTGGGGAAAAGCTCCGTCTACCCTGACACTCGCAGCCTGCTTTGTGCTGCGCGGACGTCTCCCTGACTGGCTGCGGCGTTATTGTTCAATGAAGAACTGGTTTACAGATAAAGGTGGCCCTGTCAGAAGTTCTGAACAGCTCCAAGCTAATTGCTGACTCTAGCAGTCCCAATTAGCTGTTACGCACTCAGCAAAGCAGCCCCTGGGAACCGCCCCTTCTAACATGCCACACTGTGAAACTCTCCCTGCGTTGGTACCTTGGCTATCAGCTTTGTAGTCACCTTTCAGCAGATCAAAGATTTCTTGGAAAGAATGACTGCTGTATCAGCCCCAACAGGCCCATATACAGCTGCATACACATCACAGTGTAACCCAAAGCACTCATGGGGATGAGCAAGGACTCCATGTGGTATTCCAATGCAGGTCTCAGAACGATGCCTTGATTGCTGTAATCTGAAGAAATAATCCCAAACATTTAGTTCCAGTTAACTCCCTGAGAAGCAACATTCGTGACAACTCACTCACGGGCTCTGTTGCTGACACTGGATGTGCATGTCTTAGGGTGGAATGGTCTTCCCATCACCAGACGCGTCTGACCTGGAGAACACACTCACCTACACAAACACACACTCGGGCGCTGGCTTTCTTTCTCCTCAAAACTATGCATGTTCTTGTTCTAGAAGTCACCCAGGATCACATTAGATGATGTGGAAAACAGATAGGGAGAAATAGAAAGGGAAGGAAGTGAACCCCAGTGTTCCCTTGCAACAGGTAAACTTTGGTGATGGAATTTTCTCCTATTATAGAAAATGCCTTGTAAACATCATGGGCAGTGAGGACACAATATTCTGTCCTGTGCTCGTTCACTTCCCATTCTCTAATGCTTGTCGCCACTTAAATAGTAGTCAATGTTGTTTTGCCATTATGAGCGTTATTATACACAAAATTTTCCTCATATTTTGTGGTAACTTCTTAGGATTTATTTCAAAAGCAAAATTAGGTCAAAATTTAACCTAATCAAAACTAGGTAGAAAGATGCTAAGTAAAAGGATATTGATGCATGTCACTAAATTGTTTTCCAACGTAACTGAAACAGTCCAGCAATCTTTAACACTGGTTACTAGATGTTCACCAGCAATGTGTTATCATTTTTGGAAATATTTATAAGATTTTATTAGATTATTATTATAATTAACTTTCCCCATGTGTTTGTTAGTAGGTTATAAAAATTTTCCATGTGCTTCTTCCATTAACCCACTATGTTTATGATGGTTTTTCTAATTGCTTGCATGATTTCTTCATATAGTATAAATATTTTTCCTTTGTAACTATTAAATATATCAACTTGTTTCATTCAATTTTGATTTATTTTGTACGTGCATCTCCTTTTACATTTTTGGGTAGTCAACTATATCAGTTTCTGTATTTATTATCTTACTTTATATGTTAACCTATATTTCCTCTTGATTATTTGTTAATTTTATTTATTTATTTATTTATTTATTTTGCTTTGCAAATGTATCTGGAGTCAAATTTGTGAAGATACGAACTGTTTTCCAAATACCAAAGCAATGAACATTGCACATGTCTTTTTAGTTGAATTATGTATTTATTTATTGGGGTACATACCTAGTAGTGGGATTGCTGGGTCAAATGGTAGTTCTGTTTAAAGTTCTTTGAGAAATCTCCAAACTGCTTTCCACAGTGGCTGAACTAATTTGCATTCCCACCAATACTGTATAAATGTTTCCTTTTCCCTTCAACATCACCAGTGTCTATTGTTTTTTGGTTTTTTCATAATAGCCATTCTGACTGCTGTGAAACGGTATCTCATTGCGGTTTTCATTTGCCTTTCTCTGATGATTAGTGATGTTGCGTATTTTTCTTCTCTTCTTTTGCAGCCAGTTTTGTAAATTTTGATTTTTGAAAAAAGTCTCCTTTTTACCAAGATTATAATTGCTTAGAATACGGTTTTTCATAGTGCCTTCCTGTAACATGTGAAAGTCTCCCACCTATCTAATTCATTTCTTTTTAGTCATTTTTTCATAATTTTATCATTAACTGCATTTGTAAAACTTGAGCTTTTCCATTCCTCACAAGTTATTCCCAAAGACTAACTCTTGAATTTATCATTTCTACCATCTTACTATTTTTCAGTTTATTGGGTTTTTCCCTCTTTGTCTCTTTTTCCACGTTATTTGTTTTAGGTGTTTTTTTTTTTCTTCTAAAAGCCTGAAACAAAATCTTAGTGCATTTATATTGATCCTTTTCTTTCTCTAAAGTAAAATAATAAAAAGAAAATAAAACAGGTACTTCAGTCTGAAAACTGTGTAGGCAGCTTTTGAAAATGTCTCTCCGATGTTATTATCATTGTCATATTTCAAATACTCCAATGACCATCTTTTCAACTGCCTGCTTGATCCAGAGTACATTCAGAATATTATTTATTTCCAAGTGCTTTCAATTACTTTAACAATCACCATTTCCTTCTACATTTTGCATCTAAATCTTACCCTGGAGAGATGTAGAAAAATAAAAATTCCTCAATGCACAACGCCCCCTCAAACTTCCCTTTACTCATCAGCGGGTTCTGGGTGGACTTCCGGCCTCTCCAACCCGGAAGTGCTCTTGCCAGGCGCATCAGGGGTCTCCAGGCTGCCCCGCATTCTACATTCACTCTCTGGACTTTCCTTCTTTCTCTTCCTTTTTCTTTCTCTTCTAGGCTCCCATGAGGACAGGAGACTATACCAAACGGTTTCCCCTCCTCCTCCGCTGGTTCCCCTCCTTCACCGGCTTTTCCTCCTCTCTCTGCCTCCATGGCGTCACCGTCATGACTCTGAGCATCACCGTCAGCTCTGAGCATGACTCTGAGCATGACTCTGAACGTCACCGTCAACTCTCAACTAACCCACTGCACGGGGATACACCTCCCTCCAAAGGTCTTCACAGACCACTCCACAATTTCCTCAGTCGCCGATTGCTTTACATCTTGTTACCTGCTCTCTTACTTCCTCCACGACATTTGGCCCTCTGTGAAAGCAAATGAAAGCTAGGGTGGTTTTCTCCTATTTACTGCAGCGTCCTCAGCGCCTAGTGCAGTGTCTGCCATAAAGTGCATATCCAATAGATGAAACAATAAATGAGTACAAAAGACCTAGGCGGAAATTGCACAGGAATATTCTTAAAACATTTTTTTCCAGGTAATTCCAATACAGAGGCAACTAAGGAAGCTACCAGCCTGAACTATCTCAGAATTTTGAAATTTATCGAGCCTCCTCTGTCATGTAACATATGATTAATTGTTGTAAATATTTCACAGATGCCAAAAAAGAAACTATGATCTGTCTAGGCTAAAAATTTCTGTATATTTCTATTGATTCAGCATGTTTAATTAAATAGTTTAAGTCATTTCTTCTTTTTTATCATCTATGTGATTTATTATAAATGGTTATTAGAGGTATTCTTTTAAATGCTTCCATAAGAATTGTGTATCTACGCGGGGCGTGGTGTCTCACACCTCTAATGCCAGCACTTTGGGAGGCCAAGGCAGATGGATCACCTGAGGTCAGGAGTTCGAGACCAGCCTGGCCAACATGGTGAAACCCGTCTCTACTAAAAATACAGAAGTTAGCTGGGCATAGTGGCAGGTGCCTGTAGTCCCAGCTACTCGGGAGGCTGAGGCAGGAGAATGGCATAAACCCGGGAGGCGGAGCTTGCAGTGAGCCGAGATCCGGTCACTGCACTCCAGCCTGGGCGACAGAGCGAGACTCCGTCTCAAAAAGAAAAGGAAGGGAAGGGAAGGAAGAAATAGAAAAGAATTGTGTACCTACTCATTTGTCTTTGCTGTACATATTTTGATGCAATACTACTTGTATAAATGTTCATAACTAATATGTCTTCTTATACATTTTACTTTTTGGTAAAATAAAGAATACGAATGGGTATTCTTATCCATACCTAATGCTTTTGGCTTTCGATATCAATATTACAATTCCTGGGTATTTGTTTTTCGTTTATTGGTTGTTTTGTTTGTCTCTTGGTTGGTCTCTACTTTGTCTCCTGTATTCCAGACATCTAAAGTATTTCTGAATTATTTCATTTTGATGTGCTCGTTGAAAATAGTACAATGTAAGGCATTGTACTTTATTTTTTCACATAAAATATTTACATATATACTCATTTCCTGGACTGCCCTAGCAGAGCACCACATACTGAGTGGCTTAAACAACAGAAACTGATTGACTCAGAGATCTGGAGGCCAGAAGGCTGAGCTTAGGCTGACAACTGGGAGGGTTCCTTCCAAGGGCTGTAAGGGAGAATCCGCCCCATGCCTCCCACCCAGCTTCTGGTGGTTGCCAGCACTCTTGGGTGACTCTTGGTCTGTGGGAAGATCATTCCAGTTCTTGCCTTTACTTTCGCGTGTGTTCTCCCTGTAGCGTGCTCTCTGTCTCCTTTGCTCCTTTATAGAAGTGCATCTGTCATGTTGGATTAGGGAGCCATCCTACTACAGTTTGACCTCATTTTAATTTAACTAACACCATCTGAAGTGATCCTATTTCCACATATGGTCACATTCTAAAGTACCGGTGGTTAGGATTTCAACATGTGTAGGGGCACTGTTGAACACATAACGAAACTCTCAGATTTGATCTGACTCTGATCCTCACGTTTTATGAATTTGCATTTTATAATTCCTTCTACTTTTCAATCTAATGCTTAGGTTCTTGTTTGGTTTTGGCTTTATTTTTCTGTAGAGACCTGGTGGCTATTACATTCTGCGTTGATTTGGGAAGTAGACATCTGTTACTGGAAGACTAATTTACAAGTGCTTATATTCAAGTTTTTAAAGAACATATTTAAACCAATATTTGACTAATTACAGGAGTCAATCATAGACAAACATCCCATGTTTGTCTAAAATAATAAAACAATATTTTTATTCATCTTAGGAAAATGAGTTAGGCACTTTTATTATTTTTTCTTCTTCTTTGTTAATTTTAGCTGATTTGTAAATCTTATCTCTCTTTTTCTTTATTTTTTAAAAAATAGGTAATTCAATAAAAATAATGGTGGGACAATATCTTTAAATCATATTTAAAATAATTGTTTTAACATTTAATAATATCTTGACTAATCCTTTTTATAATTGAAATATTGTTGAGATATTTGTAGATTCACGTGCAGTTCTAAGAAATATTATGAAGAAATTATTTGTCTACTTTACCCAGTCTTCCCAATGGTAATATTTTGCAAAGTCATAGCATAATATCATGACTAGGATATTGACAGTGTAACAGTTTCATTTGTACCCATTTGTGAGTGTGAATGAAGTTCTGTGTAGGTCATCCATGCACCATCTCTGTCAAGACTGATCAGGTCCAAATCACAAGGACCACAAGGACCTCCATCTTGCTCTTTTGTGACTCCATCCACCTAGCCTCTTCCAGCTCCCACTTCCCCAACCTATCCTCCACTTATAAAATGCTGGCATTACAAAAATGTTTTATAAATGGTATCATAGGATATGTTACTGTTAGGGATTGACTTTTTTCACTCAACATAAATCCCTAGAGGTTCATTCAAGTTATACACACACACACACATGCGCGTGCATGTGCACGCACACACACACACACACATACATATATATTCACATATTTGCAAACTACATCTGACAAAGGACTAGCCATATTAACAATGATTCCCTTTATTGCAGAGTAGTATTTTATGTACAACAATTTGTTTAGTCATTCACCTGCTGAAGACCATTAGGGCCAATTCCAGTTTTTCACTGTCACAAATAAAGATACTATAGACATTCCCATACGTATTTTTATGTTAACGTAAGCTTTCATTTCCGTGGGATAGATGCCAGAAAGTACAATAGCTAGATCATATGGTAATTGTGTGTTCAGTTTTACAAGAAACTGACAAACTATATTTCAGAGTGGCTGTAACATTTTACATTCCCACCAGAAACGTCAGTGACTCTGTTTCTCTGCATCCTCACCATCACCTGGTGTCGTCATTTTTTGTTTTAACCATTTTGTTGAGTTTACCATAATATCTCATTGTGGTTTTAACTTGCATCTTCCTGATAATTGGTGATACTGAGCATCTTCTCATGTGTCTATTTGCATCCATATATCCTAAAATATGAAATGCCTCTTCATGGCTTTTGCCCATTTCCAATTGGATTACTTTTGTTTTATTACTGATGGAGTTTTTTACTGTTCTGCATATATTCTAGTCCTTCGTCAGACATAGTTTGCAAATGTATAACAATATACATAATAACAAAATCAAAATTAATGAAGCAAGAATTGATGGAACTAAATAAAACTTGAAATACCCACAATCATGTCCAGAGATTTAATTATTTCTCTCTCTGTGCAGATGAAAGATCAATGTAAAATAACTTAAAAGGATATTTACAAATCTATACATGACTATCAATCAACTTGACCTAACAGACATATACAAATCCCCTGCAAACAACTCAGAATAAGCATCTTTTGCAAGTGCAGGTGCACAGATGTATGCTGAGCCAAAAAATAAGCTTATTAAACTAAGCAATAAAGAAAAAAATAGATCAAAATTTGTGAGATGAAGCTAAAGTATTTCTTAGAGGGAAATGCATAGCTCTAAATGCCTGTATTAGAAAAGATGAATTTAATCATCTAAGTTCTCACCATGAAGGTAGAGCAGAATGAGAGTTATCAAAGGCTGGGAAGGGAGGGATGAAGAGAGGTTGATTAATGGGTACAAACCTACAGTTAGATTGAAGGAATAAGTTCTAGTGTTTGATAGTACAATAGAAGGACTAGAGTTAATAATAATTTATTATATATTTCAAAATAACCAGGATACAAGATTTGAAATGTTCTCACACAAAGAAATAATCAATGTTTAAAGTGACAGACATTCTAAATACCCTGATTTGATCATTACACATTGTATGGTGTGTGTATCAAAATATCACATGCATTCCATAAATATGGACAATTAGTATGTATCAATAATAAATAAATTTTTAAAAAGAAGAAAACTCTAGAAAAAAAGACCAAACAAAACCCAAAGTTGAAGGGTATACATAATAAAGCTTCTGAACAGAAATCATTGAAATAAACATTAAGAGAAAATTAGTAATTATTCAAGATGATTTCCAGAGAATTAATAAAATTGTTAGGCCTCAAGTAAAAGTAACCAAGAAAAGGAGAGAATATGTAAATTACTATTATCAGAAATGAAAGTGTTCATCACTACTGATTCCATGAACATGAAGAAAGTAAAAGAATATTATTAACAACTCTATACCTACGAATACAGTAACTGAGGTGAAATGAATCAATTCCTTGAAAGACACAAGCTATCAAAACTCACACAAGGAGAAATAGATCGTCTAAATAGGCCTGTGACTATTAAAGATATTAAATCAATAATCTTCTGAAAAGGAAAGCAGCAGGTCCAGATGATTTGTTTTGGTGAATTCAACTGAACATTTTTTAAAAAGATGATTCAAATTTTTGTATTTTTTTCCAGAACATAGAAACAGAGCACTTCGTAATGCATTCTGTGAAGTCACCATTGGCTTACTGCAAAAATCAAATAAAGACAGTATAAGAAAGAAAAACTACAGACCAACATTGCTAATGCACACAAATAAAAAAATCCTGAACAAGGTATTAACAAATCAAATCTAATGATGTATAAAAAGAATTTCACACCATGACTAAGAGGGATTTATTTCAGGTGTGCAAGTCTACTTCAACAATTGAGGACTCAAGTTAATATAACCCATGACATCAACAGACTCAGAAAGAAAAATTACATAATCACATCAATGCATGCATAAAAAACACTTAAAAAATTCGACACCTTTTTATGATAAAAACTCTCAGTAAATTAGGAATACAGTGGAACTTCTTTAACCTAACAAAGGATATCTTCAAAAACCTAGAGATAACACTATACTTAATGAAGAGAAACTAAATGCTTTCCCCTAAGAGTGGAAACAAGGCAAAGATCTCATCTCATCACTTTTTTTAAACATCAAAATGATAGTAGAAGTTAATGCAATAAGATAAAAGGAAACAAAAGGCATACAGATTGGCAAGCATGAAATAAAACTGTCTTTGCTAACACATTACATAATTTTTTATGTAGAAATTCCTTTTTAAAAAAAAGACAGCCCCAGAAACAATAAGCAATTATAGAAACATTACAGAATACAGATTAATACACAAAACTCAGTTGTGTTCCTATATTCCAGCAATGAACAACTGAAATTTAACACTTAAAATGCAATACCATTTATGTGAGCACCAAAAATGAAATATATAGGTATAAATATAGGATAAAATGTATAGAATCTACATAAGGATAACTACAAAACCTGATGAAAAAAATCAAGGAAGATCTAAATAAACAGGAACTATTCCATGTTCGTGTATAGAAAGACTCAATACTATTAAGATGTCAATTCTTCCTAATGTGATATGTAGATACAGTGAAATCTCAACCAAAATTTCATCAGGTTATTTTGTGAATATCAACAAACTGATTCTAAAGCCTATATGGACAAGGAAAAGAAAGAAAAGTCAACACAACCCTGAAGAAGAAAAAAGTTAGCAAACTAACACTACCCAACTTCAAAAATTACTATAAAGCTATAGTAATCAAAACAGTGTGGCACTGGTGAAAGAACACACAAGTGTATCAATGAAACAGAATAGAGAGTCCCAGAAGTAGACCAATATAAATATAGCCAACAAGTCTTTGGCCAAGGGGGAAAAAATCAATGAAGAAAGAATAGTCTCTTCAACAAATGGTGTTTGACCAACTGGACATCCATATGGAAAAAAAAATTTAGACAGAGACCTTATACCTTTCACAAATATTAACTCAAAATTGAAGATAGATTTAAATGTAAAACATAAAACTATAAAACTTCTAGAAGATAACAGGAGAAAATACAACTGCCTTTGGGTTTGATGATGAATATTTAGATACAACACTAAAGCATAATCCACGAACAATGTTAGTTTGTACTTACTAAAACTGAAAACTTTGCACTGCAAAACGCACTATTAAGAAAATGTAAAGACAAGCCACAGACTGGGAGAGAACATTTGCAAAACACCTATGTGTTAAAGGATTTGCATTCAAAATATACAAAGAACACTTAAAACTTAACACTAAAAAATAAAACTCAATAAAAACATGGACAAAAGACCTGTGTAGACATCTCACCCAAGAAGACGTACAAATGACAAATAAGCATGTGAATGATGCTCAGCATTATGTTATTAGGGAATTGCAAATAAACAAACACGATATCAGCAAACAAATATTAGAATGGGTAAAGTCCAAACAACTGATAATACAAATACTGACCAGGATGTAGAGTTACCAATTAGCTTGTTTTATTTGTATTTTTCTGCATTTTCTAGTTATTTTCAGTGGGATCATTAGTATTCCACAAGTTCCTTTCTATAGCTAACAGGAGTGGCATGATTTTGCTGACTTGAAAGTGCTACTTTAAAGTTTTATTTCATCATGTACTTATTAAAGTAACTAGTAATTGGGAAAGGATTGTCTATGATATCTAATGAATTGAGCAGTAACCAATAAGACCACCCAAGTTACATTTATTTATAATGTTTTTCTTTCAGGTCAATTCAACAAATGTTCATTGACTGTTCACTATGGCATTACTTCCAGAACTACTTAGAGTCCAACCATGAAATCAGACCGATGCATTTAGTTAATGTTACAACGTTAAAATGCCATGAACAGACACCTTTCTCCCCTGTGAGCTCCAGCTCCGCTTCTTGTCCTATTTCTCAGATGGACTGTACAGACTCCATTTTCCATAGCATGACTTATTCTGCAACCCAAGAAGCCAGTGAAGTCAGAGCATCCTCCAAAAAAGACAGCAGTTTCAGGTTTTCTATTATGAGTTCCCATTTTCGGTGTTAGGAAAGGAGAAAGCAACAAAGATTCAACTTCTTTTTGCATCACTAATTCTTGTTTGTCTGAATCTCTCAAGACTGGACAATATGTACATAACCAATAAGTCACTATTCCTTTACACCTTTTGTGTTTGGATATCTGGGAGACGGAAAGGGTCATCACTGTAAGGACACAATTATGATACAATGTGGAAAAAATCTATAGCAATGAAACTAGAGTCCTTCCTCCTGACCTAATAAAAAGATACTCTCTGTGTAGAAGAAAGAGTTTAGTTTACGAAGTCAAACATGTCAGGTTCAAATGCTATCAAGTTAAAATACTAGCTCTAGCACTTCCAGAATAACAACTTTGAACAACTAACTTTCAAATGGGCATTTACCGTCTGTATGGTGGGAATAGCAACATCCCCCTCACAGCATTTTTCTTACTGTCCTCTTTTACTTGAGTGAAAATAATCACCAAGGTTAACTTTGGTTGAATTAAAAATAGTAATTTAAAAAGTCAAAGTGCTGTTAGGTTTACTTTCAACTGCTTTGGATCGCTGCCATGTTTGATTATATAAAAGGAGAAAGGTCATACACATCTCCGTGCCAATCAGATTTTTTTCCCAGATGCAAGACTTCCCCTGTTGCGGGTCAACTTTTAGGGAAAAATGAAAGCTGTTGTTCGCTTGGCCATCTCAGTGCCCCTAGGAGTATTCTGGAGTTTCCTGTTTCCAATGCTGGATTCAAGACAAGACTAAATAATTCACAATGTTACACCAAGAAAATCAAAGACTTTTCAAAAATTTATGAGGATGAGATATTTGTTGCACTTAAAATAAAGTATCTTTTTATTGGATGTTGGTGTATGCATAGATGCAATCAATAGTAGAGAGAAATAATTTCTCTAAGCAGGCTTCTACGAAACAGTGAAAGCATTCTTAAATGTTGTGATTACACAAACAAGATTAATATACCTCAAAATACTAACAGTTAAATAACAAATACCTAGTTTAAACTGAAAACATATAGAAGCAATATTTTTCCATCTACTATCTGAGCAGCTCTACCATGAACTGTGTAAAGAAGCAATCATGTTTCACTAAGACTTGCAGGATCAAACCAATTGCATCCTACGCATTGTCAGTATGTCTAAATACATGTGTTTCAAATTTATATTAAAAATACGAAGCATAATTTACTTATTTTCTGATTCAAAGCAGTGGATTCTCAGTAATCTGTCTGCCGTGGAAGCTGTACTAACCTTTGGACTGATAATAAATTGTGCAAGCAAGAATTTAACTTGATGGCTTCAATGTAAGAATATTCTAATCCACAAGCCCCCTCCTACTCGAACAAACGTTGACCTCTGAGACTTCCAATAATGCTTTAAGAATACAAACTAATCTTACTCCTCAAAAGAGGAGTCTACTCCCACCTGCTCTGTTTCTACAAGAATACCTTGAAATGTGACTTTTAATTCACACTGTCCTGAAGCCAGTATCTCATTAGTCCCTGGAATTCTTACTCCCATGACTCTAATAACTTTTTCTCAGTGTTCATTCTCCTGCCTCTGTGGTAAAGATGGCCACCAGTCCTCTGTTGCTCCTCTCATCTGGGAGTGACATCCGGTTCCCCTCCTTCTGAATCTGCACTAGATCCCTGTGTCTCTACAAGCAGGAGAGATGGAATGAGGCTTGGCCAGGTCCAGGCTGTCCTGGGAGTGAGCTGCAGCTCCTGCCTTGGTGCTCAGGAGTCCTGAGGAAATACGTAAGGAATCTGGCTACACTGTTGGAGAGGCCTGAGGGAGAGGCCAGAGGATGTGTGAGATGGACCCAGGGGAGCCCGCCCTCTGCCCTCTTCACCACAGTGCCAGGCATGAGTGTGAAGCTGCCTGGGGCACTCTGGACTATGCTAGATGCCAACTAAATGGTGCCGAGCACCCCTTTATGAGATATGAAAAATGGTTGTTGTTTTCAAACCATTAGGTTTTGGGGTAGTTTCTTAGACAGCATAACATAACAGGACAACGCTATGCAGCCTGTGACGCTACTGGACAGACACTACTTTAAGCTGTCATTGCCGCTGCATTGATTATGGTAATAACTCCAAATGGTTTTCTTCCCTACAGTTCCTTCCGCTCTGTTCTTAATGATGAAACTCCCAAGGTTGCCACATAGGTTTAAACTTTAAACTTGCCTGTCCCAATCCCTGATGCAGTCATCAGCCTCATCCCTTAGCACCAGGAAGCTTCTAGATGGTTCCTTAGTTGGGGAATGAGGAATCCCTGTCTCTAGAACATTTCAGTCCATTTTCATAGAATTTTGACTATATACCAAGATGTGTCCATTTGCTTTTGGTATTTATACCTATTCTGAAGTATAAAGCCCACTGCAAACTAAAAAACATGGCTTCATTGTTCTAGACAGGATTCTTCCAGTAATAAAGACTAAATGCTCTTATCTAATCCTGTTAGCCACATTGCATTTCAGATTGTTTTTTCAGATGTGTGTTGTTGTTGTTGTTGTTGTTGTTGTTGTTACTCTTGTTGTTGAAGTGACTGCTATCACATACTATTTCTTCCTTCTTTGCTTGTAATGTACTTTATTTATATCAATGAACAAGATTTTATGCTTCTGTTAAAGTAAATAGATCAAATTAATCTTATTGTCCCAAATTTTTAAACTTTTTTATATCTTAATTTCATTACATATCATGCATTCCTTTAAAGATGTAAGTTCTGTATCAAGTCATTAGAAATACATGAACAAGATAAAACCTATGATCTTATACAAAGAAACTCTCAGAAAGTTAATATAAATATGTTATATATATGTATCCATTCAATATCTGTGTATTCATTTACTTATGTATAATAAGCCTGATTTCTGAAAGTTTCTAAGCCACTCAACTTAGCACATGTATAAGTAAAATGGTCTTAACAATGTGATCTAGCAGCTCAAACAAATAAAGGAGCTTTTCTTTCTTTAGATACAGCAGTCACCCCATATCTATGCAGGATGCATTCCAGGTGCCTGAAACCATGGCTAGTACAGAACCCTATGTATATCATGTTTTTTTTTTTCTACACACACATATCTATGATAAGATCTAATGTATAAATTGGTACAGTAAGAAATTAACAACTTCTCTTCGGCATATATTTGGCTTCTCTTTGGCATATCTGAATTGCCAGTGTCACTACTCTTGTGCTTTGGGGCCATTATGAAGTCAAATCAGGGTTACTTGAACACAAGCACTGCGATATCACAACAGTGAACCTGATGACTGAGACAGCAGCAAAGTGACCAACAGGCAAGGAGCCCAAACAACGAGGACATGCTGGACACAGGGAGGAGACATGTCTCAGGTGGGACAGAACGGGACGGTGCGAGACTTCATCACCCTACTCAGAACAGTGCACAGTTTAAAATTTATGAATTGTTTATTTCTGGAATTTTTATTTAATATTTTCTGACCATGGTTGACCTCAGAAAACTGAAGCCATGGACAGCACAACCTCAGATAAGGGGGGACAGCTGTGAACAGCTCAGCAAAGGAGGGAAGTGATGCCCTGCCATCATGCAGGGCTCCTCTAGTCATGCTGTGTCACCCCTTGTGCAAGGTGAAAGCTGACTCACCTGGTCACATGCATGGAAAGAGAAGGTTAAACGCAAACTCTTTTTAAGGAAGTGACTGTGAGTTTGCTCACATGGCTTCCTTTCACCTTCTGCTGGCTGACTCCATCACATGCTCTCACTACACTGGAGGGAGATGGGAATATTCCTTCTCCAGCTGGGTGAAGGCGAAGCAGCAGGGGGTCTATTGTTAAAGAAGAGGCTTCTATCTAAAAGACAGGCAATAGTAAGTGCTGGCAAGGATGTGGAGAAAAGGGAACCCTCATACCCTGTGGGAATGTTCACTGATACAACCAATGTGGAGAACAGTTCGGAGGTTCTTCAAAAAACTAAAAATTGAGCTAACCTATGATCCAGCAATCCCACTGCTGGGTACATTCCCCTCAAAAAAGAGATCAGTCTATCAAAGAGATATCTGCACTCCCATGTTTGTTGCAGCTCTGTTCACAATAGCTAAGATTTAGAAGCAACCTAAGTGTCCGTCAGCAGATGAATGGATAAGAAAATGTGGTACATACACACAGTGGAGTACTATTCAGCCATGAAAAGGAATGAGATCCTGTCACTTGCAACAACATGAATGGAACTGCAGGCTATTGTCTTAGGTGAAATCAACCAGGCACAGAGAGACAAATATCACATGTTCTCACTTATTTGTGAGATCTAAAAATCAAATCAATTGGACTCATGGACATAGAGAGTAAAAGGATGGTTACCAGACACTGGGGAGGGTATTAGGAAGTGGGGTTGTGTGAATAGGTGAGGATGGTAAATGGGTACAAAAAATATATATAAAGAATGAATAAAACCTGCCAGGTATGGTGGCTCACACCTGTAATCCCAACACTTTAGGAGGCCAAGGCAGGTGGATCACTTGAGGTCAGGAGTTCAAGACCAGCTTGGCCAAAATGGTGAAACCCCATCTCTACTACAAATACAAAACTTAGCCAAGCATGATGGCGCATGCCTGTAATCCGAGCTACTCGGGAGGCTGAAGCACAAGAATAGCTTGAATCCAGCAGGCAAAGTTTGCAGTGAGCCGAGATCGCACGACTGCACTCCAGCCTGGGCAACAGAGCAAGACTCTGTATCAAAAAAAAAAAAAAGAATGACTAATGAATAAAGCCTATTATTTAATAGCACAACAGGGTGACTATAATCAAAAATAACTTCACTGTATATTTTTAAATAACTTAAGAAACCTAGTTGAATTGTTTGTAACTCAAAGGATAAAAGCTTGAGGAGATGAATACCCCATTCTCCATGATGTGCTTACTTCACATTGCATGCCTGTATCAAAACATCTCATGTACCTGTAAATATACACACCTACCATGTACTCACACAAATTTTAAAAGTTAGTTTTTTAAAAAAGAAAGAGGAGCAGGAGGGAGACTGTGGGATGCTCTTTCATCTCTGCCACAAACGGTTCATTCAGTCATCACCCGATGTGGCACATTTCCTGGGAAGCGGTTGCAGTCTCCCCGTGCTGACATCCAGGACACCCACAGTCTTCCTAAACGGTCTCCTGGCGTGGATGGCAGGCCCTCCGCTGAATGTGCTTGTTCTTTCAGCTTAACAATCCCTTCAACAGAGGGACTGAATTTAATCAGACATCGTTAGTTCTCCACAAACTTCCTGTGGCTTCCTGCAATGAAACCTTCTCCTGTGTATTTACAGATGCTTTAAAATTCATTACAGAATTATATTCGGGATTGAAACCAAGTTCACCAAGCTTTGTTTCATAAATCTTATCTTCCCTATTACTCCTTCTGAAAGTCAGATATTTGCCTATTCTCTCCCTTGCAGCCCCTTCCACTTGCCAGACCTCCCTCCAGGGTGGGTCCACATGCAGTTCATCTCTTATTTAAGTTTCCTTGATACACAGGCATATATAAACCAGGAGTCGAACTATTTAGAGTTGCCAGGTGCTCTTTATCCATTCTTGCACCAGGTTGCCTTGAAGCCTGGTTTCAGCTACCCTGAAGCAATGTTCATTTTTACCCTTTTCAGTTTGAGAATGCTCCTTGGCAGAGAAGATAGGGGCAAATAGACACGGAGATGTTTTGCTTTTGTTATGTCACTGGCTTCAAGCTACAGACCTATCTGCACCCAAATCTCCTTTCTCTGATCGTATCTAAAATGTCTTTGATATTTCCTAATATGATTCCTGCAGTTCCACATCACAGTCTTGTCTAATTTTTCTCTTGCCTAAGTGTCCGTTAGCATACTTTTTTGTATCTCCTTTCTTTTTTCTTATTATCAATTCATTTTCAATTGAAAACAGTAGCCCTTTAAACATGTAAACTTATTCTTCCAGCCTCAGGTTTAAATGGTTCTAATTGTTTCCCATTGCTCTTAGAATTAAGAGGGCATTTCCCTGAAGTCACCTGAAATCCCTCTCCGCCTTTGCCTTCAGCGTGTTCTCACTCTCTGCACACTCCCTGGTGTGGCAGACTCTCACCATGCTCCTGCTTACTGAAGGTCCTTGGCACAGACTGTTGTTTGAACGTGAAATGCTTGCAGTTTTTGTCTGTTCTAGAGAAGCTGTCACAGTCCCTGCATGCCTCTTGACCTCATCACAGTTGCTATTTCACCTTTGTTTATATCATTATGGGATTACGTTCTGTCTCTCGTGAGCTAAACCATAAGCTTTGCAAGGCAGTCACTGTAGCAAATAGCACACTGAAGATATTAAATATTTGTTGATTAAGAAAATAATCTAAGTATATTATTTAGAGCTTTCTACTCATCTTGATATAGAACTTCAAAGAATGTTGAATAAACGAGTTTGCATTGAGAAACTTCAAGAATAAGCCATTGAATTTAGTCTCACATGAATTTGACTATTGAGCTACTTTTTTAATGTGTGATTTATTTCAGAGAAATAACAATCCAAGGGAAACATACTGGAAAATGCTTTATGAAAGCAGAGATTTGGGGGGAAAAATGGTTAATTTTAAGGTATGAACTTCATTCCCTGGGATATTCTAGGTGAACAGTCATGGAAAAATAATGAATATCTCACTTATTTTTCTGATGGCATATTCTTTAATTTTCTTATCTTATTACTATGGCTAGAATTTCCAGGAAAATATTAAATAGTAATAAAAATGAAAATATCTTATTCCTTTTCTTGCACATTCTTTTAATTCTTGGTTTTTTAATCAAATATATTGCACATTGAGTACAATGATATTTTTTAGTTGGAAATATTCTTTTCCCAGTATCTTCTTACTCTTAGGCTACACAGAGTTCTAATTTTAATTGGTAAGGTTATTACAATGTATTAATATCTTTTGGACATTTGTCAAAGTATTATATGTTTTTTCTCCCTTAAGATACTAGTAATTGTAAACAACATTTGTTTATCACTGGCAGACAAAGTGCTAACTGCTGTATATTTCATTTAATTCGAGGACCAACATACACTTTTTTTATGTTTGTTTTCCAGATTAAGTAGGCTCAGTATCTGGTAGGTGATAAAACCAGAATGTGAAGAATTATGTCTGAACCCAGATGTGGCTTCCATAGGAAGGTGATAAATTAGATTATTTATTTTTTAATATTAACTATGCCTGTAATTAATTTTCTAATGTTCCATTTAGGATTTCTATATTTATATTTTTAGACTTTTTTCTTTTTTTCTTTCTTTTTAATTCCTGCTATAATTGACGGTTTTGATATCAGAGTATAAAATCTTTATAAAATAAATTAAAAATATTTTCATCACCTGGAATTGCTCTATGATCATTTATAATTCATTATATTTTTCCTTTCTTTGTGATAAACCAAAAGCAATTTGAGGGGTAAGTCCTTCACAAATATTGTAAAGGTCTTACCCAGTTATTTACCTTTCATGCCTTTTCACTTTTCCTGAACTAATTTTAGGAATTTATATTTTCCAAGCAAACTATTCATTTTCCATGAGATATCTTGTTCACTAACAAACTTGTATGTCATGTTACTTTTTAAAAATATTTATAGTAAAAAATCTTTTAAGCATTAATTGAAAGAATGGTGAAGATATACACACCAACTTAACTGACAAGTGAATATTTTGCATTTTCCAAGGATAATGTGGCTTAATCAACAAACACTTAAGCATGCAACTCCTGAAAAGGGGCTCTATTTCAATATAGGAGCAATTCATACCTAATAAAATGAACAATAATTCCTAATACCATAAAATATAGGGTTTGTATTCAAATTCCTTCTGTTGTACTAATGATGTCCTATAAGTTTTTCAAATACTTTATGTTCCAACCAAGGTTTTGTATTGGATATAATTAGATACGTCCCTTTAGTCTTTTCAATGTAGAACAGGTCCTGAACTCTCTATTTTCCTTCATGACATATTTTTTAGTGGTAAGTCTCACACAATGTTTCATATTCTGGTTTAGTTAAGAAAATTTTATATTCTGTATTTATCTAAAGATGTTGTTTAACATGTGTTTCTATCCCATGTATTCTCTATACACTCAAAAATTAGGTGTAAAGGATTGTTTGGATTTAGGTTCAACATTTTTGGCGAGAATACATCATAGGTGTTGAGATATCTCATATTCTAATACACAAGGAGGAACGTGATGTCACGTGTTCAACTTTTAGTGATGCAAAGTTTAGTTATTTCTCAAGGTACGTTTTTCAGTTAGAATATAATCTGTCATGGTGTGACGGGTAATTTATGGCACTAGCATCTTATTATGATCCTTGCCTAAATAAATTATTTCAACTGGGGTTATAAAATGATGTAAGAGTCACTGCCAGTGGTGGCAATTGATTGAAATATCTTCCTCTCTCTCCCTCCCTCTACCCCCCTCCCTCTCTATGTGTGTGTATAGATAGATATACATAGAGAGAAAGAGTATGTGTATATGTAGGTATATACATTGAAAATATGTGTATATGTAGATATATACATAGAGAGAAAGAGAATATACACATATATTCTGAGTATCTTTAGACACATGGATTTCATATATTCTATATTTTTAATTAAACTAATTATTCTTCTTATTGCTTAAATTTTCCCAAATATGGTTAATAAGAATCTCTTTGGGCTGGCCCATTACATGTCTGTGACTCCTCCATTAGTCCACAAGCACTTCCTCACTTTCTGGCACAAGATTCCCAGGCTTGTCTTCTACTTTACCTGCCTTAGATGTTGAATTAACTATTCAAGAAACTTTGGTTCCTTTCAAAAGGGAATGGTGTTAGTAACCATAATCTGGGTACAAGGGTGCTCATTGCTGTTGGGGTATCAATGCTCACAGGTCTAATTGGTAAGGGGTAGACAGGCAGATAATCTGCACAAGCACACATATATTGCTCATAATATTAATGTTTTCTTTATTATTTAATATGTGTAAATTATTTAAAGTTCACCATACCAACATTATGACTAAACATAAAGTTACTGAGCAAAAATTAAGACTACTTGGTTGTGATTGCCTTATTTTTAAGAACATTTCCCAGTGGCATTTTGCAGTAGAGTTTTATGTTCAAATGCCACTTGAAATAGTTCAATTGAATATGCCCTTAGGATTATTTGTTTCAACCTCTTTCCTATTTAAATTTGTTTTGTTTTCCTTTTTAATTATATTCAAACATTTATATGATACATAAATCAATATTATATTTAAAACTTCATTTCCATCCCCATCTTATTTTTGCTGTTTTCTCACACAAAGATAGCATAATATACTCAGTGATTTGTATGTTGCCTTTTTCACTTCATATCTGTACGAGGAAATGAGTATAAAGAGATCTTGCTCATGCTTTTGAAGCTGCCAATCCCCTATAGTGGAGTAAAATCATACTTTATTGAGCCAGCCACCATTTCCAGATATTGGGGTTGCTCCTGATATTTTATTTACAGAATTGTATTTCCTTGCATTTAAGTTTGTTCATGTTTGTGGAGGTATACCTTTGACTTAGATTCTTTGAGACAGTTCCGTTGGGCTCAAGGGTAAAGGTATACATAACTTTGTTAGGTATTGATAAATTATCTCTACACATCTCTATATATCTCTATACAATCTATATACATGTGAATCTCTATATAGAATGTATCTCTATACATTCTATATACATGTGAATGTTTGCTTTTCCACCAGTATGTTCTTAAAGTTTGGGTTGTGTATCTTAGACATACAATCTAACGAGGAGAAATGAATCTGCATGTAGTTTAAATTTGCATTTCTCTTTTAATAGATGAAGTTACACATTTTTTTCACATTAAGAAGGGTATGCAGGATTCTTCTGATCTTTAAATGTTCTACTAATTATTGTTGATATATATATATATATATTTTTTTTTTT
>NW_012101587.1:4249838-4271545 GCF_000951045.1 Mandrillus leucophaeus | reverse complement strand
CCTGCTGTGGTGCTTATTTTTCCAAAGGTAGGAAAAGAATATGATGAAAAGACAAGCCACAGTCTGGGAGAAAATATTTGCAAAACACACATCTGATAAAGGAATTATGTCCAAAATATATAAGGAATTCTTAAAACTCAACATAAGACCAACAGTGCAATTAAAAAGTGAGCAAAAAATCTGAACAGACACTTCACCAAGGAAAATATACAGATGTCAAATAAGCATATGAAAAGATCTTCAGCATCATATCAACAAGGAAATGCAAATTAAAACAACAATGGGATACTATTACACCCCTGTTAGAATGGTTTAAATCCAGAACACCAAAGATGCTGGTGAGGATGTGGAGCAACAGGAACTCTCATTCACTGCTGGTGGGAATGCAAAATGGAACAGCCTCTTTGGAAGACACACTTTCTCAGTTTCTTTCTTTTTTTTTTTTTTTTAGATGGAGTTTTGCTCTTCTTGCTCAGGCTGGAGTGCAATGATGCGATCTTGGCTCACTGCAACCTCTGCCTCCCAGATTCTAGAGATTCTCCTGCCTTAGCCTCCCAAGTAACTAAGATTACAGGTTCCTGCCACCATGCCGGGCTAATTTTTGTATTTTTAGTAGAGACGGGGTTTCACCACGGTGGCCAAGCTGGTGTTGAACTCCTGACCTCGTGATCCACCCGCCTCAGCCTATTGTTGATATTTAATAGAGCAAGTGTTTGTTTATATCACTGACATGTTTTCTATTTCTTGTTTTTTGAACTTTATTGAGATTTTGTAATTTGGCCAATGTTGGTAAATATTCCATGGGCACTGGAAAAAAAAAGGTGGATTCTATCTTAAGAAAACAGAATTCAGTACATACTTAACAATTACTTTGAATGTTTACTTCCTTATATAAAGCAAAAAAAAAAGTGCATATTATTCTACCCCACTGCTACTTTCCTTCTATGTCTATAAACCTCTGCTTTCTCATATTGTGACCATTCATTTATTGTAGACCACTGCCTACTCAACATCTCCACTGTGGTATCCAATAGCCAGCCATGTGGAAGTGGAAAAGCAAACAAAACCCCCTCTAGATCCTCCTATGGGCTGTTCCTGTGGTCACCACCATCTCAGTCCATAGCAATTGCATACCTCCATAGTTCTGCCAGACTGAACCACAACCTAAAGTCCCCTTTGCCTTCTCTCTTTCTCTAACATTTTACATTTCACTCATTCATAAAAAATCCCTATGCTTTGCATTGGGTTGAATTTGTCTCCCCAAAAGATAATCTCCAAAGATTCCAAAGAATAAGGCTTCTTTGGAAATAGGGTCTTGCAGATGTGATCCAGTTAAGTTAAAGTTGTGCTCAATTAGGGTTGTCATTGTTCCAATGACTTCTAAGTGAAAGGAGAGGGAGATCTGGACACAGAGATGTGTAGAGCACACAGAGGGAAGACGGCCATGGAAGGATGGACCCTGGGATTGGAATGATGTAGTCACAAGCCACAGAAGCCAATAGGCCAATAACCAGCAGAAATTAGGAGAGAAGCCAGAACAGATTCTCTCTCAGAGCTCCAGATGGCGTCAATCCTGCCAACAACTTGGTTTCAGACTTCCAGCCTCCAGAACTGCGAGAGAACAGACTTGTATTATTTCAAGCCACTCACTCTATAGCAAATTTTTATGGCAGCCACAAGAAACTAATACATACTCTACTAAAATACTATACCTAGAATATGACTCACCTGTAATGCAACCAAATCTTCCTCAAAGCCCCCTCGCTTCTTAGCAGCCAGAACACTGCACTAAAAATTATGCCAGGCCATGGCACTGCCCCGCTTGCATGGCCCTGGTTCTCCCATTTCACTTAGAATAAAGACAAGGCTCATTGTAAATTAGGCCCTACCCCATCTGAGACGTCATCTCCTGCGACTCTACCATCCACACTAGCCCCATGGCTGCCAAGTGCCATCCTTCCCCAGGGCCTTTGAACAGGCCACCCCTCCACCTGGACCACTTTTCTCACTGATCTCATCATTCCCTCACCTTCAAGTCTTGCTCAAATGACAGCTTCACAGTGACAACTTCCCAGCCCCTCCTAATTCAGATTACACCTCCTCTCTACTCACCCCCTCCCCTTGTTTTCTGCCTTATTTTTCTTCATATCACTTATCATTTTCTAGCATTTTTTCATGTTTTAGATATTTATGACGTTTGTTGTTTTTTGAACCCCCTAAAATGTATGATCCAAGCATGCGTAGATTGCTGTTTGCCCTGTTTCCTGCTGTAACACACACCTTGAGCAAGCTCACCGCGAGTCTCTCTGGTGCAAGACTCAGTGACTTGAATAAATACTTTTCGATTTTATATCTTGAGCTGGTCTGGTCATCCATATCTTTTCATGCAACAGTAAACACTTCTATAGTTAATGTCATTATTGATACTTTTGTCGTAAATAAATTTGTTTCCAACCAGCTTTATTGTCCTTTATTTTCTATCTTAGAGATGTTTGAACAATTTTTTCAATTCTTCATTTGGCACTTTGGAGATCTGATGTTTACAAATCTTGTTTTTATTTCTGAAACTGATTTGCTTTATTGCCAAAATGTATCATATTTATCAACCTCAAGAAGTAAATAATTACTGATTAGTCCACTGGAGAATTTAGCAGTCAAAGAATATTCCTCTGATAATCATTTCTCACTTCCTCCCTTTTCAGATTGAAATTATTGTGGATTTTTAGACCCTTTTTAAAAATTTCACAATTACACGAATATCAATATGCATCATGTCTTTTTGAGTTACAATTATCTAGTTTTGTTTTGAAAAGTATTTATGACTATAACAATTGTTCTACAGTTACATGTCTGTGTGGTCCCATTGCTTGCCATAAACCTTTCTACCCCTTGTTTCATTCCTGCTTCTTTTAAAATTCACCATAATTTTCTGTGTAATTCTCAAGGCTACTTTTTTACAAGGAAAACGGTGGGAGATAAGTGTATTTAATTCCTTCCTCCTATAATCTTATCAATGGAACAACTGTGCTAGGCATCCAGTTACTACATAGCAGTATTTCCTTTCTCTGGCCACTTCTTGTGCACCAGCTCTGAGTCCCAGAGATGTGGTGCTCTCCTCTCCTAGGATTTAATGTGTGGAGGGTAGCCCTGCCTTCCCTTCATTTAGTAGGTAATGCTTTAGTAGGGATGGTCTTTGTGATTGTTGTTTTTCTATCTAGACTTTTGCATTATTTTCTTCTTCTCTTTCTTCAACTCCACCTTTTTCGTCTTTGTTTTCAAAACTCAACTTCTCAGTAATTTGCACTAGGAACAAAAAGCATCTTTAAGGCATCAGAGCTTACTTTAACTCATTTTCCCACAGTTATGTTCCTGATTGCTGCTTCTGCCTTATTCATTGTTGCCTCTCTTTTTTATTTATCTTGTTTGTTCTTTTATTCTTCATCCTGAGGTGTTTCTTCATATACTAACGATATATTTAAATTCTGATCTTTTCTGTATTAAACTTCATTATCATTGTTTGCCTTAATTTTATTTTCTAGTTTCATATGAATCCTTTTATATTTATACCTTCATCTAATCTACCTCCTTATCTTATCTCACATTAGGACTGTTATCTGCAAGTGACAGAAACTGAAATTGAATTGAACCGAACATACAGAAGGAACTTAGTGGCTCCTGTCACAGAAAATGTCAGGAGGCACATTAAGAACTCAACAATGAGAACACACGGACACAGGGAGGGGACCATCACACACTGGGGCCTGTCAACGGGCGGGGGGCTAGGGGAGGGATAACATATCTGATGTAGATGACGGGTTGATGGGTGCAGCAAACCACCATGGCACGTGTATGCTTGTTTAACACACCTGCCCGTTCTGCATATGTATCCCAGAACATAAAGTATAATTGGGAAAAAAAAAAAAAAAAGAAGAACTTTAGGTCCAGATACACCACCTGGGGAGGACCTGATTTCTTTCATGATTCTTCCTTCTCAGGTAGGTCCCCCCTCCCGACATGAAGTTTGTTGTCTACCATTCTTAGGAAACTCAGCAGAAAGTACTCTTCATCCAATAGCACCATCCAGCATCCTAGCATTGATTCTGATTGATCCACCTTGGGCCCTGTGACTATGGGAGTGCCAAGCTTTATTATCAAGCATGGGAAATGTGCCTACTTTTGGAACAAGAGGGTGGAATCAATGCATTCTATTAATAATAAAAACGAGAGACTGGGGAAGGCTAGTACCCCCAAGGTAAAATCAGAAGGAATTCTCAACACCAGGATTCTTCATATCAGAAGAAAGGATACTGAAGAAGTAAACGTCACAGAGTTCCATCATCTTTTTCAACAGAAAGAATGTTCAACGGACTGATTTGTTGTTCAGCTGAAGCACGTCTTCCGCTGAGGAAAAACCTCTTTGCGTCAGGAAAGTCCAGCTGCTGGTGCTTCTGCCTCCTTGTTTATAGTGAATGGATAACCAAAACTGTTGCAAGACTGGATAGCAACTCCTATCGAAAGTGAAGTCATTTTCAAATGCCTGGAATCTTCCACACAGTGACTTGCTTGGATCCAGAGACTGTGGCAGAGATGATTCACCATCTGCAAGCCTCACTCAAGAGCAGTGTCACATCTCTCTAGCGCCCCTGAGCCCCGTATCACGGGACCACCGCTGGGCTAGCCTGCAGGATGAGGAGAGGTGGCGGCCCAGTCCTCCCGTCACCCTCAATGAAAATCAGCTGACCACCACATGATCGACATCCCCACAAATCTGCCCACCTCCACCAGATCCACCACCCCACTGCTTAAGCAGGAACAAGTCCAGCCTGGGTCAGCTGAGAACAGCCCAGAGCAGGAGGCCATCATATTTGTGAGCAAATATTGTTGTTGTTGGTAGCCACTAGGTTGTGGGTGGTTTGTTACGCAGCCGTAGATAGCTGAAACATCATCGGTGTGTCTCTGTTTATGGCAGCCCTGTGAGAGCTGAGCCTCTCCAATTCCCTTGTCTTCCATCAGCAAAGAAAAACGAGACTTCAAATGAAATGCTTTCTCTGTCGGTTTTGCAGCCTAAACTGTTCCATCCCTTTTCCTTCCTGGGTGGATTATGGCGTTCCTGCCTTCCGTTAACTGCCCTTGAGGCTATTTCATTCCTTGAGGCACTGATTTGCAGGGCTGCCTTGGGTACCCTGCATCATTTGTTCCTGTAGTCATGTATCTAGCGGAAATGTCCACACTTCCATATTTGCCTGACTTTTCTTACAGTTCCCAGGGCTGATACTCACCATCTCCCAACACTCCCACACATTCACAGTTACCAGGTAATTTCTATACTCATAAGAATTTGAAATAACATCTGTTTTCCAAGTCACAGTATTAAAAAAAAAAAATCCCTTATCCATGCTCTGATTGCTAATCTCTGCTACTGTAAGTCATCCTTAAAACACTTTAAATTTTCAGGTTAGGACACTTCCTAGAGGCATGCACTACATAGGCTTATTTTCTATTGGAATTTATTTAAAGAAAACTTGCAGCCAGGCATGTTGACTCACACCTGTAATCTCAGAGCTTTGGGAGGCTGAGGCATCTAAGGTCAGGAGTTCGAGACCAGCCTGGCCAACATGGTGAAACCCTGTCTCTACTAAAACTACAAAAATTAGCTGGGCATGGTGGCACATGCCTGTGATCTCTGCTACTCAGGAGGCTGAGGCAGAACAATTGCTAGAACCTAGGAGGCGGAAGTTGCAGTGAACCAAGATAGTGCCACTGCACTCCAGCCTGGGCAGCAGAAACTCGGTCTTAAAAAAAAAAAAAAAAAATTAAAAAGAAAACTTGCAGAGTGTCTCAATGCTATGGAATTCTGGGCTTAAAGAACAGGCTTGGTTTTGTTTTGAGGCTGCATAGCTTTATGCTTAAGAGCTCAGATTTGGACTTTGAAGTCAGACTGCCTGGGTTCGAATTTCAGTTCTACAGCTTCGTGACAGCCTAGACTTTTGCAAGTTAAATAGTCTGTGCCTCAGTGAAATAAGAAAAATATCAATACCTGTCTCATGGGGTTACCCTGAGTAGATTAATATCTACTCTGAGAATATTGTCTAATATATTGTAATTCCCCTATCAGTTAACAATTATTGTCAAGTTTGTAATATTTTATTGACTTTGATATTATTTCCATCAGTCATTTTTTCCATAATGAAGCATCCTAATTTTTTAAAGTTTTATTTAAAATATTCAAATATTCTAGATATTACCACAGACAATTTAAAACATAATTGTGTGTGTGTGTGTTTGATGTATTCTATACCCTTCATCAACAATAAAACAAAGGACTATCCTAATAGATGCCAAAAGCAAAAAAAAAAAAAAAAAAAAAAAGCATGTGAGGGAGAAATAGGGGTGAGAAACTGTTTTTTTTTTCCCTGAACATAGTTACACTTTCAAATATCCAAAATGTTTTCCTTAACAGAAGTGTGCTTTCTTTTGTTGCTCATCTTTCAAATTCTTCTGGTCTTTCAGTATCCTGTTTTACTAAGCTGTTGAAATGAATTCTACCCTGTTCTAATACCCAAAGTCCTTGAGGTGCTAAAGAAAATACTACATATAAAATGCATGGACAGGCAGAATAGGTTTACATAATGTTAATGTAGACAAATGACATACACAAAATTATATCTAGCTGCAATTTAATTAGATTAATTAGATCAATATAATTAGTAGGGCTATATTACCCTAGTTGGACTTAGGAGTTCTCTGTCACTTTCTCTCTCTCTCTCTTTTTCTTTCTGTGTCTCACACACACACCAGCTTAAAAATGGTTTACAGCTCTAAAACATTATAATAGCACATGGAGCACCAGTGCAATAACACATCAATTTCACCATGAGCACACCATTAAGAGTGGGAGTTTGTAGGACACTCAAGAGACACATAAAATGCTACCCTACTAGGGGAAAATTTGATAATATAGACTGAAAAATATCCCTACTGTCAAAAAAAGTGCTTATTTCACATTAATCCCAAGTTTAAGTCTGGTCATGATTACACAAAAATGAATTTAACAAACATGTTCTGGAGTTCACCTAATGAATAAAACAGACTTAGTGTGGCTTTAGTTAAAAACCCCATAGACGTTGCATTTCAAACACCCACTAAATCACAGATGTTAGTGAATTATTGGGCCATCCATTGAATACCTTGCAGATGGTATGGTCCATAAGCATCCCAAACCTTTAGGAACTATGGTGAATTAACTTCTCAATCAACAGAAGATGGATCACCAGGCCAATTGGTGTTCTGGGTCAGGGGAAGGGGCTGCTCTACCCCAGCCTCTGTGATTTGTTCTTCGAAAATGATACTGTCCAGCCTCCCTAATTATGAAAACTAAGATGTGCTGTCATGGTTACCTGCAGGAAAACCTGATGGAGATGAGAAGGTGAGTCGACTAGTGCAACAAAAGTCCACCCAAGGCTCATAACAGCCAAGTTGTTAATATTCCACACTAACGTCAAATTATTATGGTTACAGATGAACTGTCTGCTTTTCCATTTGGCCTCCATAGTGGTAGAAAAATTATAAAATGGCAGCACTGAAATTGACAGAAACTATAAAAATAAAAAAAAAAAACTCATCAATACTCACCAAATCAGAAAGATTTTCCTGATTTTAGAATTTGAATCAACAACAACTACAGGACTTGAAAAGAAGAAGAAGAAATCAGGGAAGGAGAAAGAGAGGTAGATAACAAAACGTTTTGCAATAATTTATGTAGGCTAAGGTTTAACTTACACCAAGCCCCAATGCTGTCTGTTCCATGAGGAACAGAAAACAAAGATGTCCTTCCTTTATTTTCCTCACCCTACCCTGGACCTCTGGAATTCCCCATGCCCTGAAGGCAATATCTCCTTACTATGGTGGCCCAATTTGTACTTTGACAAATATTGACATCTATTTCAAAGAAAAGGCAAAGAAATCTGGTGTTCGTCTGATTTTTGTTTTCATCTTGCCTTTCTCAAGCATAAATTAAGATATTCTGTTAAATGTTCGTTTCTGTAGCCTAATTACACTGCGTACACTGTGGTTGATAGTGTTTACATACTGCAAACTACTTAACATCTTATATATAGTAGGAAAGATGTGTTTAAATATGTTTGCATGGCTTGTACTTGTATATCTCTAAAATAGACTTGAATCGTTATCAAGCATTGCCATCACGATGCTTTTTTGAGTTATAATTAAAATGTATCATTTTATTATACTTTCAATTTTTGCTCTAGAAAATGTTGAATTGTAACTGCACATTCAAGTTTAAATTAATGTACTGCTTCAAAAGTAATTTGAGCCATCTTTTACCTATAAATATTATAATTTGGTGGTGTATGTGGAACAGAATTTGTATAAATATTTAAATGAGCGCATGGAAAATGTTAAACACTTCTACTAAATTTAAGATTTGAATGGTACATATTCCCTCTAAAAGGGTGACAAACATATCAATTTATATTTATCCATAGCTGACAATCCTAAATTTGAGCTGCCAGATTCTCTTCCTAACCCCTTTCTATGCCCAGAAGTAAAGTCTCTTTAGTGAAAATAAATCCTGATAATCATTCAACTTCTTAGATCGACCTGCAAGATTTTCTTACTGCAGAATTTCATCTGGAAGGCATTCAGAAGGTGGCATGACTGAGCTAGAATATGGTTTCTAATTGCCAGTTAGTAAGAGCAGAATTAATATGGGATATATTGGACATTTTATTCTTAGAAGCCAAATAAACTAAAATAGGAACTAGGAATTTTTTCTGTTAGGTAAAAACTTATATTAGCGGAATTACGGCTATTTGGGTTGGAAGGAACACATATCCCACATGCACTAGAGTAAGCAAAAATGAAAATTAACTGCAAGGATTCAGGACGGGAAGGTGGAGGTGGATACCGAGGGTTTGAATCTGGCTGCATCTCAGGTAGGCTTTCAATCAGGAACTCATGCCACCAACATGATCTTGCAACTCTGCTCCTCTCTGACAATCTGTGTGGCTCTCCTTTTCTGCAGATGCATTGACCAGACAGAAAACATGATTGCTGGCAACTCCTAACTTTATCAGGTTCTGAAAACTCTCATCTTCTGCCACAAGAGAATGAAAATGACGCAAATCTCTGAGTCCTTGCTTAAAGCCATGGAGAAGGCAGGTCCTAGACTGAGTCAGCCAAGCACAGGTGGAAGTGCCAGGGAAGGGAATATAGGTTCCCAGTTGACCCCAAAGAAATGCATGCATGGTGAGTGTAGTTCACCTCCAAGTGGAGGCCCTCTTTCTGGAATAGAAGGGAGTGTGACAAAGAACACATCCCCATCCCTTGTTCTAAAAATATCTGCGCAAATCGCTATCACTGGCCACCTCTGCTGTTGTGTGAGTATTCACTAGACCCCAACGTGAGGCTTCTTCAGGACTCCTGCTGAGTTATGATCATCTTGTTCCTGCTGAAGCCTAGCACAGTGACCAAAGCAGCTATCGGAAGGGAGGGAGAAAGGGAGGAAATGAACTTTTAATCTAGATGTAAAGCTGCCTGAAAATTCTGAGCCCTACTTGTTCTTCATCTCTATTTAAACCATGGGAGCTTCTATTGCAGAGTCATTTGAAGGCAGAAACATGTACTGCTTAAATCATGGCCCCCTGAGCCAGAGGTAGCAGGTGCAAGTCCCCAACTCCAATGCCACTGATGAGAATGGTACCTTCTACAAATCAATTAACCTCCCTCTACCTTAATGTCTTTATCTGTAAAAGAAAAAAATGTTGGCACTAAGGCACTTCTCATGAGTTGGTTTGACTTAACCATCTGTAAAGCAATTAAAGCAGTACATAGCAGAGAGAAAGCACTATATTTTTACTCATCATTATTATTATCCTGGATTAGTATTTTCTATTCAATTTTAGTTTCAAAGAAATTGGGAGCAATTACGTACACAAATATTGTTTCTGCATCTGATTTTTGGAAAGCAGAATGGGATTTGAAGGACAGTCAACACTCAGATGGATTTTTGTTCCTCACACCCCATTATTCCTTAAACTAGGAAATAAGGTTCAGATAAAATTGTATCATCAGAACATGGAAAAATAGCTATTTAAACCCAGTATCAGCCACTTGGGTGGGTAAAATACTGCATTGGAAGAAAATATATTGTAGGACAGAGTGTATGCTTAACTGTTGAATACAAGCTCTGGTCAATTACTGGCTCTGGAATCTCCTTACCTCCCACCCACAATTTACTGACTTCTATATGGAGAATAATGATGACCTCAAAGAAGCAGTAAGAGGGCCAATTAGTTGTTGAAGATATTAAATTTCCTTATGTATATAACAGAGTCACTGTGTGATATCTGTTTTGTAATACTCAATAAATACGAGCTGTAGTTATTATATTCGGCTTGCTTTTTTTTCTGCTTAGTAGAAATGGAAGTGAGAAGGACTGTAGGTTCCTAATCCCCAGGGAAGAAAACTACAATCCAGTCATTAATACTCTGGGGTCAAGGTTGACAAGAGGCAACTGCCATCATTAGAGAAAGGCAGCAAAGACTCTCCTGGCTGTGGGTGGAAAGGCCGCCTATGGGATGAGATGAGAAGCACCTCAGCTCCAGGGTTTCCAGTCAGACCACCTGAGACGGAAATCCATATGGAGGTGTGGGTTGGAATGCCTACTCTTCAAAACTGAATAACGACTTGATTTTGGAATGCCCAGTCCAAAGACCAGTGGTCAACACACACAGAAATCCCTGCTTTCGTCGAACCTACATTCTGATTAGTTAACTTCTCTATAAAGAGGGAACAATAATATGTGCTACTTCATCTGGTCGTCATAATAGTTAAACAAGGTAATGCATATAACACATATCACATCATGCCTGCCATTTCTAAGAAATATCGGGGGCTATAATTATTGTTACTAGCATCATCAGCATAGTTATTGTTTACCAATGGCTCAGGGGCCCACAGGAACTTACCCACCTACTGGTTTCTTTTCTTGCCCCACAGCAGTGAGCTTTGTGCAACATTCCTTCAGCAGTACCATAAAGTAAGGTTAAACAGGGCCCTAATAAGAACTATTAGATACACAGATAGCCCAGTATTGACTGAGGTGTCTGTCTTACTTACCAGTATACTCAGGTGTCTAATCTCACATTCTGAAATAGAGATAAACATGTAGCTGGAAACTCTTCTAGATACGAATGTATGCCATATACCAGAAATGACATCAACCACTGAATTAATGTGTGTGGGCTTGACATGAAGTCATAATTAACAATGTTTATAGTCTTGATTTCAACATAATAATGTGAAATGAGAATATTATGATCTGAAGTTAGAAATCAAGGCATCGTAATGTGTATATTTTTGGTGATGCTGTTTTAAGGTACCTTAGTTTTTAAAGCACATACTACTGAACACCATTTAATAGAAATATATTTCATTTCACTTTGTTTCTATCACTTTAAGTTGACTTTTAAGATACTGTCAAAAAGTGACATTCATGATGGTCTTCTTTTAAAGGAAAGTTAAACAAATTTCAGATTTTCAAAGGCACATACTGAGTTGTTGAATTCAGAATGAGCCTGACATGGAAAAGGCGTTCTCTGAGATTATGTCATTTGCAGGAACGTGGATGGAGCTGGAGGCCTTAGCAAACTAACGCAGAAACAGAAAACCAAATACTGCATATTTTCACTTCTAAGTGGGAGCTAAACAATGAGAACACGTGGACACAAAGAGGGGAACAACAGACACTGGGACGAACTTGAGGGTGTAAGGTGGGAGGAGGGAGAGCATCAAAAAAAATAAAATAAAATAACTACTGGATCCTAGGTACCTGGCTGACGAAATAATCTGTACAACAAGCCCCCATGACATGGCTTTACCCATGTAAGGACCCTGCGTGTGTACCTCTGAACCAAAATAAAGTTTAAAAATTTGTAATTTGCCTTTCGGTTCTTAAAACACAGAGAGAGCGAGAGCGAGAGAGAGAAAGGGCATTCTCCATTTTCTCCATTTTAATGTATCCATGCAGTGTTGCCGAACCTTTAATAACCACATAGGTGTTAGTCTGGCCATTTCCATGGTGGCAACCATGCATCATTAACCAAGGCCAAACAGCCAATCACCTAAAATGCAAAGGCACGGGAACTCAAGGTCCAGGATCACAGGATGAAGCAGAGGAGGGAAACAGCCACGTCACAGGCTTTGTGTTCTCATGACCAGGCAAGTAGAGACAGTTAAGGAATTGTTCTTTTTGCTGAAGATATTAACCAGGAATAAAAAATTATCTGAAGGTTTAAGGTTATGGTCATACAGAAGATTCTAGGCTCCTGAAAAATCTCACTGGTAATTGGTTGAGCACAAAGGAGCACCTTTAGTGATGGGGACACAATGGGGATGAGGGATGATGTGGACAAAGAGCTCACGTCCCGTGGGGACTTGCCCTCATCTTCCTGTGCCACAGCGGGCATGTTTGACTTATGGGAACTCATGTTTCCAGCCATGAAAATCCAGGCAGTCAGATATTCTTCATCGTAAGTGTTTTAAAGCACTGGTTTACAATTACAGAATTTAAAATAAGCTTCTCAAAACCGTTTCTTTGGGGAAAATTCCCACCTAAAAACCACAACTACAAAAAAGAGAACATAATTTTAAAATGTAATATCTTGAACAGCTTCCCAGCATGGATGATGCAAATATCAAAATGCGGAAGGCCGATCACACCCCATGCACACGCCCCTCAAGAACCGTCTTGCAAGGATTTGCTCACAGCTTTGGAGAAACGCAGAATGCTGGGATGTTTCAGATAGAGGAACATGCAAACCCAGGCTGAAAGATGCAGGAAGTCATCACCATTTGTAAACTCCACCTGGAAAGCTTTGTCTCAGGTCACACACACACATACTTGCACAATCGTATACACACACACAGAAGCCCAATTTTAGGAGCATTGCATTTGACTTGCAATTCATTTCTAAACTTTTGAGGAGCCTGGAATCAGCAGGAGATTGGACACCAGAAGTAATAAGTGAATTCATCTTTTAAGAAAAGTTTCTTGAAGCAGGAAAAACATTTTCAAACTCCCTACCCCTTAGAGTCAAAAAGCTTCTGGTTGCTACTTGCTCTGTGCCTGCATGCGCTGCTGGTGACCAGCTGAAACAAAGTTGAAGAGCCCCAAGGAGGTGTCCCGGGTCAAGCTGGAAGAAAGTGGATGAAGAGGAAGAAGCATCCAGGCCATCCTGCAGGCTCTTCTAAGAGCAGAGGGGGCCTGGGAGCACAGGGGCTCCTGCTGAGCTCTTCTGCAGACTCATACTGGGGACCACTCTGACTTCATCACTTGCCAGCCCTCAGATGGCCATGTGTCCCACCTGAAAACACTTCTCTGGCCCCATGCAATTCTCTGACCCTGCCGATCACAGTTAGTTGTTCCTGGCCAGGTAAGAATACTTGTGTTGGTTCTAGAAGGTGGCAGGTGTCCTTGAACCTCATGGGAAGTTCAGAGGATTTCATTGCTGGAGCAATGAAAATCCTTTCAATATTGTAATAAGAATTCTTGCTCTGAGATGACTGAAAATGCCCTTGATGCTGGGAAAATTACAAGTATCACTTTGATGAGAAAGAGTCTAACATATCAAGTTAAAGAAAATTCTCATCACACTAAAATTTTTGTGGCTCTGTGGAATTGAAAATTATCTAGTAAATAATCCTCATTTCACAATATTTCAATATCACCCTTCTTTCAACTCACCAGATATGTGAAAACTTTCCCTGTCTCTTATCTCAATACTAAGCCCCCACATTAAAATCCCTTTGCTTCATGCCAGAACATCCACCATGTTTATGTTTCCCTTTGTCTCTATCAAACCTTCCTTCAGTTCCAGATCATCTTTTCCCAACATCCCATTTAATGATTCTTCTCCTGAAAGTCTACTGTGGACAACCTATCTTCTTGGAAGACAACAAGATTCTGAATCAATGAGATGCTTAAGAATTATTCAGCAATTACATAAAAACGCACCATGTCTAGACTCTGTCCTTAAAGATTTTGTTTTGGGGAAGTGTCTAGAAATTCACGTTACCAAAGTAACGTCTACGGTGTTGGGTGGTAGTCACAGTCCATGTGTGGGGCTGGTGGCCATAACAGCAGATGCCTACAGTAGCCTGATGACAGTACTTCAATTCTTCTTGTGTTTCACACTCCAGTTTATTTATACTAAGTTACAAAGCTGTAAGTGTGGGGTAACCAATAGTCCACATAGCATCTTTGGGAAAATTAGATTAAAACACTCTAATTTCAAAGTGCAGTCCCCATTCTGGGATGCAGGATCATACTGGCAGAACTCCATACAGACCTCAGTCTCCACCAGGCTCTTGGCCACCAAACAATCTGAACAACAATTGTGGTGGCCCTGGCTAGGTTTATGAGGTAGAGAGTAAAAATCCCCCTTAGCTGATCAATTTTGCAGTGTTTTGATCTGAATGGCTTAGTTTTTGAAATTTAGCCAAATGTTAGAAAACCTTGGCAACACAATTGAACTCATGGAAATAATATTCATCACTAAGGCAAAAAAAAATTACGAAGAAAGAAGCATCAAGGATAATTTTTGAGAGCATCAAACTGGGAGAAGAAGTAAAGGCAAGAAAAAGAAAGTCTGACTTGCCAAGGTTGTTTAATCAATTCACAAATATTTTTAAGCACTGACTGGGTGTAAATTCTATCCTAGGCACTTGGGGAAAAACAAGTAAAAAATGTGGCACCTGCCGCCAATAGTGCATAATCGAATTAGGGAGCCAGGGTAATTAAGATAATGAAAACACCTTCATTTGGGTTTCCATAGCAGTGTGCACATGCCCATTTTAGCTCTGATCACTTAGCTGTGCTGTTGTTTACTTATCTGTCTTGCTTCCTTCCCACTCTGTGAACACCTCAGGAGCGGGCCAAGAACATTTCCATTTTTGAGTGCAACGGCCACTGCAATCCTGCGTTCATGGGGAAGGTTCAGGAGGGAATCAAAGAAGCCAATGCCAGGGCCACCTGCTTTAGACATTGCTTGAGAAGGAGGGGAGCAATAAGGACACCAGGAACGGCCACTGCAATCCCGGGCTCATGGGGCAAGTTCAGGAGGGAAGCAAAGAAGTGAATGCCAGGGCCACCTGCTTTAGACATTGCTTGAAAGTGGGGGGAGCAATAAGGACACCAGGACAGGACTGCGAACACCCACTCATAAGAGCACAGACAGGCTGGGTGCAGTGGCTCATACCTGTAATCCCAGCACTTTGGGAGGCCGAGGTAGGCGGATCATGAGGTCAGGAGTTTGAGAGAAGCCTGGCCAACATAGTGACACCCCATCTCTACTAAAAATAAAAAAAAAAAAAAAAAAAAGAGTAGCTGGGCATGGTGGCGGGCACCTGTAATCCCAGCTATTTGGGAAGCTGAGGCAGGAGAATCGCTTGAACCTGGGAGGCAGAGGTTGCAGTGAGCCGAGATCGCACACTTGCACTCCAGCTCTGGCAATAGAGCAAGACTGCGTCTCAGGAAAAAAAAAAAAAAAAAAAAACCAGAGCACAGAGAAACCAAGGGAGACCAGGCGGCTCCCTTCCATAAACGGTTACAAAGGCATGCAACCTGAAGTCAGAACAACAGAGCTCCACACTCCACCTGTGTGACCCGGGGACTGGCCCTCGCCTCTCTAAATGTCAGTGTCCTCATCTGCTAAATAGGGGACACACCTTCATCAGCGGATTAAAGACACCTTGATTGAAGAGGTGTCCGGGAGCGTGGCTGGTACTGGACGCCGGGCCATAGCACTAGTAGAAGCTGATTTGTCAGTTATCTACTCCACGAGAACACAAGCTCCACGAGGAAAGCAGCTTTTACCTGCTTGTTTCCTTTTGGGTTCCCTGTGCCTAGAACAGAGCCTGCCGTGGAGCCAGGACTTCACAAACAGGGATGAATGAAGGAGTTATTCGTTGTAGCCATCGTTGCTGTTGTTTTTATTACTATCATGCCCTGCTGTTAAAACTCTGGCAGGCAGAGTCATACGTGATGGATGCAAGGACTGAAAAGTTGGAAATTAACTTGTCCTTGAAAATCACGTGAAAGCCTAGAGACGAAAAAAATCACTGTAGCCTCAAGAATGGTGACTGTCATTTAAAAAAAGACGAACCAATCCAACAGGGAATGTTTTCTCTCCAGCCCCTTCTTTCCTCTGTTATGCATCCCTTTATGTTTTCACATTTTTATTTTTATTTTTTATTTTATTTATTTATTTATTTATTTTGAGACGGAGTCTTGCTCTGTCGCCCAGGCTGGAGTGCAGTGGCCGGATCTCAGCTCCCTGCAGGCTCTGCCTCCCGGATTCACGCCATTCTCCTGCCTCAGCCTCCCGAGTAGCTGGGACTACAGGCGCCCGCCACCTCGCCTGGCTAGTTTTTTGTATTTTTTAGTAGAGACGGGGTTTCACTGTGTTAGCCAGGATGGTCTCGATCTCCTGACCTCGTGATCTTCCCACCTCGGCCTCCCAAAGTGCTGGGATTACAGGCGTGAGCCACCGCGCCCGGCCCCTTTTCAACATCATGCACATTCAAAATCAAAGGTCCCACAGTTTCATTTTAAACAATTATCATAGATCATTAGGACCCAAGCTGGAGCTGTTTCGGTTTTCCTGTCATATCCTGTAAAATCACATCACTGAAAAAAGATCGACTGCATACCGAATGGGTCAACCTGATGGCCACCCGGATGCACATGGACTAGAAGACAGCAGTGCAAAGGGCCAGAGGGGATCCCGGGCTGCCACGCTCTCGTTTCTTTCTTCCATGTCCTGGAGGATGTCGCCAGAGATAAGCAAGCTGCTTGCATTAAGATCCCTACCCTTCCCATACCCAGCAGGATTGCTCATCAGTGCTGTTCACCAGGTCCAGATCAGAACCTGCACTGTCATCAGAAGATGGGCCACTCTTAAGAAATAGCCATGGCCTTTCTTTCCTGAGTGCACAGGCACAATCATGGCTGGCATGGTGTGGAATGAGGACCCCAGGAACGGACATGTTTACTCCTCACCATCTAACAGCTGTAGGCTGATATATGGTAGTTGGCTCATTGAAGAAGCAGTCAATTCAACCCCAACTCCCAAGTGGCTGATTTCCAGTGGTCCCTCTGAAATTTCGAGACATTCTTTCCCTTCCACCCTAGGATGATCTGTAAGATGTACATCAGCAGGACATCTATGATAAGCCATGACCTTGAATCCACTGGGTAAGTCCTTGCTCCAGGTGGCTCAGGGGCACTGTTCTGAGACCAGCAGTTACCTGTGCATGAACATGGCTGTCTGCAAATGTTTAGTAAAGCTGGAGATGCCCCTAGTTAGACACAGTGTTAAACACAAACATAAGGCAATAAGCCTTACATTTCATTAATTGTGATAATCTTAAAATATGTGTGTATTTAAATATGTTCCTCAATTCACTCATCAATTTTCAGCACTGCTTTTTTACAGGTATGTAAAAGCAACTTAGCTTTTGAGAAACATGAGACGTTTTGTTGTTATTTTATTCTCTTTTAGAAAATGCCCCACGAAGGTGTGGAGCAAGTGTCAACAGAAAGATGGAATTCTTTTGTTTTTTAAACATATATATAGTTTTGTCACAGAATACTTCTCTTCTGGTTTTAAAAGTATTGAAGACTCATTATAACATTTAATTAACAGTGAGAAATTAGTCACACTGAAAATGCTCAGTTAAAATCCAGGCCCCAGGAAGGCCCCAAAATGTATAGGTTGCGCTCTATTCAACATTAACACATCCACCACTTTGCACTGTTGTGTAGCTCTCGATTAAACACATTTTGGGATTATAATTTAGATGGAATGCAACCAACAACTCGTGAAACCTTGGAGAAACCAAATCTGAAATGTCTCTTCCTCTGCACAGCCACCACCAACCCACGTACACACCGAGAGCTGTCCATTTGAGCTAAGGTTCAAATGAGTACACACCTGTTCTGTCCCAGGGTTCACACAAACAGCAGAAATAACTTAGAATACAGATTTGAAACGGTCAGTTTGGTGGCTTCTTCCTCGCCTGCAGAGAGTTTCAGAATCCTCTCAAACACTGTTGAAAGCAGAGCAAAGGCTGCTTTCTGTATTGCTGCAATTTCCAGAAAACATTAACTTTATAAAGCACAGATTCCAGCTTTTGGTATCTTTTGACAATCTCAATAGGGGTAAAGATCAAGGATTTCCCTACCAGCAATTTGCAGACGCTGCTCAAAGCTCGTTCTTTCAGAAGAGATGAGGAAAACAGAATAATAAAATTCTTTCCAAAGGGAAACAATAGTTAACTGCATTGAAGCTGCGGCTAATTTGGGTTTGTGAGCATTCCTGCACTATTTTTCTGGGTATTCTTTCTGACATAGTCTTCTCCCCTCCCCCATGTCATGCATACATGTCTGTGTATCCTTTTCTTTCTGTCTGTCTTTTAGGTTCTGTTTGTACTGCAGCTTCAAATATAGAGCCAAGTCTTGTTTATTTCCTGCTATGCAGTTATCCCAAGATTGTGAGCCTGTTTTGGAAAAAAAAAAAAAAAAAAGAATTTTATTTTGATTTGGAAAGCATCCTGTTCTGTAGTATTTCAAATTTAGAATTCCATTTAGTTGCAAAATGAAAACAAAGAGATAAAGCGTAGTCCTGTGCATTTCAAGTTCAGATGAATCTCAGCCACATTCCATAGATTATTTTGATTTAGTTTTAACAAAATACCACATTAAATCACTCTAATGAGCTGTTTCTGTTCCCCTCTCCACACAAGGTCATTAGGGACCAGGCAGCATCTTTCTGCACTGTCTTCACTATTTCATGTCAGAGATGTCAAAAAAGACTTTGATGGTTTTCTATAGCAGAGAATAGGACGCAACTGTTCCTAAAGGAAAAGGGTATGCACCTTCACAGGGAAGCGATTTGTCATGCTTCTCCAGGACTGGTTCCCGACACTCATGGCTGAGAAGTGCAGGTACACGTCTCGTCCTGGGAGGAAAGTTCACCACCCCTTCCCTCCTGCTCACTCACAAATAAGCTCATCCCACACACTTCCTTCCGGCAGCCTCCTTCCGCGTCTGTGTTTCCGAGGGATGAAAGGAAAAACCTGAAATTAGCATACACATTTAAAATACCTGTCATTAAATGAACTGTGCCTCTTTTTTTTAGGGTACCAGCTGTCTTTTTAATTAATGAGAGTTGCAGGTACATGATGCTCACAAAATATTGCACCACACACCCTGTACACCCATGGCAGGCCAGGCGCTCGCTTCCATTGTGCGTTGGGATGCAGACAAGGTGAGGGCAGCCAGGTATCAGAAGGTGAGCAGCTTGGAGTTATGCGTGATACACTAATTATAGAGCAACAGCTCCTGTTCCGGTTTCCAATGAGGGGTCTGAACAGCCTTGTCAGTGCTTTCCGAGGTTGTTAGCGTGACTAATTATTTCCTGGTGCAGTTTCTGTGAAGGCTGGTATTCAGAGGAGCGGTAAGCAGGTGGACGCCCATTGAGGGCTGGGTAAACCAAAACAGGCTTCAAGGCAATGCACTGGTGGATACAGAGCCTGGGTTAAAGTTCAGCAAAGCTTCCCAAAACAGGAGATGAAGTCAAAGTCTAAGGACCTGAGCCACGAATTAACAAGAGTGAAGCTGGCAATGATCTGCATTACTAAACAACTGTGTATTGCTGGTTGATTGCAACGCTTTGCTGGTTGATAGGCATTTGCAAAGTCATATCAGATAATTCTTAGATATATTTTTTATTTTGTGGCTAGTATCTCTTAACCAAATACCATTTGTGTACATTAGGGTGCTAGTGAATAGGATATCTGTGAAAAAGAGATCTGTGATCAAATCTTAAAGCACTTGTACCAAAGTGAAAGATGAGATTATGCCAAATGAGATTATGTGGGGAGATTTACTAACATAACAAAAGTCTAGAGGAACTTCATGGAAACAGGTTTGCAGTCGAAGTTGTTTTAAAGTGATTTTCCACCTTTCTCTTGGGTCCCACCAGACAATCTGAAATGAAGAAAATCAAGCCCAACAGCCATTTTTTTTTTTAAGAAAAGAAATTAGAATCCCTTCTCTCTGCACAGACTTCACAGCGCTGTGCTTTGTTTGCCATCTGATCCTTGTGACAATGCTGGACCATGAGCAGCAAAAGGTGCCACCACCCTCTGATGAGAAAGATGTGGGGATGTTGGGGCCGGAGGTGGCTGAGGCAGACCCAAGCCATGGGCACAGGAGTAGCAGCCAGGTTAATCACAGGGAGCACATAAAGGAATAAAGAATGAGAAGGAGCTCGTGCAGCTGCAGGGGGTGGCGTGGCACCCTGGAGGCCATGCAGGAGTGCTCTTTAAGAACCTGGAAATCGGTTTTGTCTCTGAGAATTAAGCTACACAATCAACACAGCATGATCAGAGCTAAACAAAACAAAACTCCATCAATGAGATGGACCGCCTTCACATCCAGCATGAATTAAAAGCAGACTAGTCAAACACATCTCAGGGCGAGGGGAAGGCCCTTTAGCATGATAAGATGCAGGCCTAAAATGGAAACGCCAGAAAGGACAGTTATGTGGGGAAACTGCTGCAAAGCCCACCTAAGTACCAACCCTGGGAGCAGGTCCTCTGCCCCCGAGCCCAGCGCCTGCCCTGCCTGACAGGTGTATCTTACTGTGTGGCTGGACGTTGGAATCATCAAACTCCGTGCTCCTGTTCTGACTGCCTGTTCCCCAAGCATCCTTCTGATTGTTTGACTTCCCAAGTAGCTTGCCTACAGGGAGAGAATGTGTTGGTCAGGATGAAGCCAACATCTGGTCCACTTGACACTTATATTACTCACTGTAAATTAATGAACTGGCACTCTGGTTTCCTGTGTCAGTCTCCTCTGAGATGTGCAAACACGAGTCAGTGTTCTTGAGCCAGACCAACCCTGAGACCCTGAAAAATCCAAGCCTGCGGATGGAGGGCCTGCACCAAGCCAGGCTGGAAGACCACTCCAAAGTTTCTGCAGACCCCAGTTAAAGTAAATGCCATTCTCAAAGATGAGCACATAAATAATCATCCCTTCAATCAAAAATTGACCTGAAAATTTTAAGGCAGTGTATGTAATCCAGAGATGCCAAGCCAGCAGGGGACGAAGCCGGAGACCTGGCGGTAATAAATGGCTGATACCACAGATAAAAGCATGGGGCAGGCCTGGGTGACCACTGAGACCTCAGAGGCCTTCACCCACCCCCTGTCAAGGTGGGACAGGGACAGGAGCATCTCACTCATGAGAAATGATCTTGTAAGTGTAGGGGAATTAGAATAAATGGAAAGGGAACCTCTTAACAGAATTTTTTAAATAGCTGCAGGGCTTTTTCCCAATCGATCGTGATGACAATGTGACAATAACACACCAGGTGTCACAAAAGAACCACACTAACATTAGACTGTTTCACACAAATGAAGTCATTGCTGAAATAAGAAGAAAGAGTGTCAGAAATGAGAACGCAGAACTGCACTATCCTCTGTCGGGGTCCCTTGCAGGTCACTTGATGTGTTACCATCTGCAGTCCCAAGTGTGGGCACATGTGGATACAAGTGTGTGTAGAGCCCCAAGTGTGGGCATATGACGATATATGTGTGTGTACAGCCCCAAGTGTGGGCAC
>NW_012101587.1:4245780-4249788 GCF_000951045.1 Mandrillus leucophaeus | reverse complement strand
AGTGTGGGCATATGACGATATATGTGTGTGTACAGCCCCAAGTGTGGGCACATGTGGATACAAGTGTGTGTACAGCCCCAAGTGTGGGCATATGATGATATATGTGTGTGTACAGTCCCAAGTGTGGGCACATGTGGATACACTGTATGGACAGCCCCAAGTGTGGGCACATGTGGATACATGTGTAAGTACAGCCCCAAGTGTGAGCACGTGTGGATACACGTGTACTTACAGGCCCAAGTGTGGGCACATGCAGATACACATGTACATACCATCCCAAGTCCTCTGGACAGTGCAAGGTAGAGGACAGCAGAGCCAACTGCTCTGGGTCGTCAAGAGCTTTCCGAGTCAGCATGGATTTGCAGCAGAGCTGCTCTGCTCTGGCAGTGCCAGGCAAGCTCCCCGGGGACGCCGTCAGTGTGCACCGACACGTCAATGGTGGCCCGGAGCCCTGGACCCAGGCTGGTGAGAGCAGCGCCTTTGCTTGGCACATCTTCCTGAATTACAGCGTAAACCCCACAGGCACGGGAACAGAGGAAATAAGGCGGCCTTCCGTTCTCATGGCTCTATTTCCCATTTTCACATCCATTACCTTCCATGGATTGAGTCATTCCAATTCTGACAAATCTCAGAAAAATTGCAAATGTGCTTGTCTCCGACGGCCGTGTGGATTGTTCACTATGCTGTGAGTTCGCGGTGCTATTCAGTTTACCTAGATCGGGTGCCATGGTCCGAATCGCATACATTTTCGACATTAGGAGTCACTGGTGAGTGATGATTGCCCTCCTACTTCGGAGGAGTGTGGTCTGTTTGGGTGCTGGCCGCATCCTTGTGTTGTTCAGACAGTTGTCTGTTTGGAAGAGCTGAAGTAAATCACATTCAAGATAATAGCACGGTAGGGACAGTGCCTAGGGGAGGGAAAAAAAAAAGAAGAAGACCTGAGTTATTCCATGCGCTATTTTCAGGAAAAAGGATACTTGAAAATTTCAAAGACATTTCATAATTCTAAACAGCTCGTTCAATTACCCTGCTCGCTGTAGAAGAGGAAGAGCGTCCAAATCTGTGCCTGTATTGCTAAGAGGTGGGGAGGCATTAGGAAGAACTCCTGCACAGATTTTTGGCGAGTACCAGGCCCCTTTTTTTCCTGAAGACATTCCCTCTATTGCCTGCTGCTTGCTGCTTCATAACACTTGACAAATTCACAGTTCTTAAAAGCCCCCATAACTGTTTTGTAAATTGCTCCATTTTATCTGGGAGTTCTCTGAGCCTTGTCCCTGATACTCACCATGTTTTCATTCTCCATTCCTTGTTTATCTTTATTTTTATGCATTTTCCGACATAAAAAGGCTGTCGTTATTAGTATCAGCATTCTCGTTATTACCGTCACGACGTTAACCACAGAAAAGACTCACCATCTGCAAGTTAGAAAGTCCCACAATCTTGAGATTCTCACCACTTCCCCAAAACTAAGAAAAAAAACAAATAAGTAAATAAAACCATCTAAAGAAAAACCTAAGACATCTTAAGCTGTTATGTGCTTCAGGAAAAATTCATGTGCATATCTTACCTCTTCCAAGTCAGCTTAAGCTGGCCAGGAGCCGGAGCATGGCTGGGTCGCAGATATTGAGAAATCCTTCACCAAATTCCATTTGGACAGGAGGAGTAATTTAAAGGCATGTGGGTGGGAGAGACTTGGAGGAAGGGAGACAAGAGACAGCATAGAGTTCCCCATGGAGTACGGGGGAGGGGACGAGGAGGAAGGGTGGAGTGACTTAGTAAAATTGCACTGGAGACCTAAAATTATAGATCTGTTCGGAATATTAATCCCCACAGCTGCAAGAAGGAGGCCAGCCGATTGAAACTTGTTTGGAAGACTTTCCTGGACAAGTTCTATTAAAAATGAGATAGTGTACTGTAAATACAGGATCATGTGCTCCAGCATTTTGTCAGCTTTCCAGTACCTGATTCATTCCCAATAGCGCAATCTACTGGATATTATACTGGGACTGTTAGGAACAGCCGGTACATGTTTCCATCACTCAGAATGGCTACCTTTTTAAACACAAGCATGTAAATGAAATATTTTCCCCAGTCAAGCCAACCCCGGGCCTGGCACCAAGCAAACACGGGTGCACTGCGGTCTGCGTGCAAATCGGAGTTGACGCTAACGCTGGGTACCAATCCCTTCTGGTCCAGCATTCATAGGAGAACTTTAATACCAACGAGGAGTGGGGCCAGCCAAGCAGCATCGGCATTAAAAGAAAAAGAAATCCAATAAGAAACCAATTTTCCTTCAACAGCTGTTCGCCGGTGTTTAATTTCTACCCTGGAAGTGCACTTTTCAGAGATTATCTAATAATTGCGGCTGAGTATGGGCTGGGTAATAATACATCAATCATATTTCCCCTTCTCCTCCAATCTTGCAGCCAGGAGTCGTGGTGATCACAAAGATATTTCACAGCACTTTTGAGAGCGCCTAGACTTTTAGGGGGTTCATGGGTAGTGTCGGAAGATATTCTTCCCCAAATGACACCGAGCGGGCCCCTCGGCTTCCAGCCAATCCACTCATCTCAGCGCCACCCGGGGAAATCTTGGAGCTGTTCTCCGAATTCCTCATTCATTTCCACGATGGCCGTCTCTGACGTTAGTGGCATTAGCATTAAATCACAGCCTGGATGTTAAATCACACCCTGAGAGGAAACAAAAACCCTCGTGGCCGGGATGGAAGAGCTTCATGGGCTCCCACGCAGCACGCACAGCGGCGCCCAGAGCAGCTGCCAGGATGGTAGGTAGTTAATAAAGAAAACAGGTGATGCCGGCCTCAGTGAGAGACATTTGGAGCCAGCCGGGTGCGTGCATAGAGGAGGGGGTATACAGACATTCGAAAGCTACTGACACATACTCACAACCAAATCCATTTCCTCCTGCACCCCAACTCTGTCTCTAGTTCATTGAATGGCATCTTGTGGCTGGGACAGGTGCACACGTGGTCCTGACATAAAATCAAGGGCCGTGATCAGCGTCCTATGCCCCCCCTTAATATAAAAGCAAAGTCACCCCCAAGAGCAGAGATTTAAGGGGAGAAATTAAAACAAGGGAAAAGGGAAGCCTTCCCAGCTGAGGGTGACACTTGAGGCCCACCACCGAGCGGGGAGGGAGGGGGATTCTGGAAGATGCTAGAAAGTAAATGTGGTGAAGATAATAGAATGATATTTTTGAACGTGGGATGAGAGAGAACTAACTCACACCTTCTCTATCATATGAATTGCCTGAGCATGGCCATGGGTCCATTGCCCACATACACACACACACACACATGAGTGCACATCTGTGGGAGTGAGGGTGATGGTCTTGTGGGAACAAGGGAGGCCTTCGTCTTTAAGACTTTCTGTCCTGGTAGTTGTTCGTTCTCAAAAGCCCCAGTGACCTTCATCTTCTGGTTGTCAGAGGTGGCATCTGCCATGGGACACAGAGTGCGTGACTGCAAGGTACCTTGTGGTTGCAGGACTCAGTTCATATCCTGTGAGTCCTTGGACACTCCAGAGTTATTACTGGATTGTAAATCCAGGGTTTTAACATATATAAAGCTGAAACCAGAATGTGGTTTCAGAAAATCGCACTGATACAACTGTTTGGAAACAGCCTCATTTCCTGAGGCGTCCTCTGAGGTGGCTTCCCTGAGCCTGCGGGCAGGGTGTGCAGCCCCCTCAGAGGACATGCTGGCCTAGTAGCTGGGAGGAAGCAGTGGCCTGAGAGCACACCCAGCTGTTTTCTAAACTCAGTTACCACCTGCAGGGTAGGGTGCAGGCCCCCAAAGGGATGTGTCCATGTCCCAACCCCCAGAACTTATAAATGAGCAAAGAAGGACCTTATTTAGAAAAAAGCTCTCTGCAGGTGTAATTAAGTTAAGGACCTTGAGATGTGGTCATCCTGGACTATCTGATCAGGACCTAAATCAGTGATGAGTGTCCTTGAAAAGAAAGGTGGAGTAAGATTTGGGACAGAGAA
>NW_012101587.1:4241246-4245730 GCF_000951045.1 Mandrillus leucophaeus | reverse complement strand
GCTGGGTACCAATCCCTTCTGGTCCAGCATTCATAGGAGAACTTTAATACCAACGAGGAGTGGGGCCAGCCAAGCAGCATCGGCATTAAAAGAAAAAGAAATCCAATAAGAAACCAATTTTCCTTCAACAGCTGTTCGCCGGTGTTTAATTTCTACCCTGGAAGTGCACTTTTCAGAGATTATCTAATAATTGCGGCTGAGTATGGGCTGGGTAATAATACATCAATCATATTTCCCCTTCTCCTCCAATCTTGCAGCCAGGAGTCGTGGTGATCACAAAGATATTTCACAGCACTTTTGAGAGCGCCTAGACTTTTAGGGGGTTCATGGGTAGTGTCGGAAGATATTCTTCCCCAAATGACACCGAGCGGGCCCCTCGGCTTCCAGCCAATCCACTCATCTCAGCGCCACCCGGGGAAATCTTGGAGCTGTTCTCCGAATTCCTCATTCATTTCCACGATGGCCGTCTCTGACGTTAGTGGCATTAGCATTAAATCACAGCCTGGATGTTAAATCACACCCTGAGAGGAAACAAAAACCCTCGTGGCCGGGATGGAAGAGCTTCATGGGCTCCCACGCAGCACGCACAGCGGCGCCCAGAGCAGCTGCCAGGATGGTAGGTAGTTAATAAAGAAAACAGGTGATGCCGGCCTCAGTGAGAGACATTTGGAGCCAGCCGGGTGCGTGCATAGAGGAGGGGGTATACAGACATTCGAAAGCTACTGACACATACTCACAACCAAATCCATTTCCTCCTGCACCCCAACTCTGTCTCTAGTTCATTGAATGGCATCTTGTGGCTGGGACAGGTGCACACGTGGTCCTGACATAAAATCAAGGGCCGTGATCAGCGTCCTATGCCCCCCCTTAATATAAAAGCAAAGTCACCCCCAAGAGCAGAGATTTAAGGGGAGAAATTAAAACAAGGGAAAAGGGAAGCCTTCCCAGCTGAGGGTGACACTTGAGGCCCACCACCGAGCGGGGAGGGAGGGGGATTCTGGAAGATGCTAGAAAGTAAATGTGGTGAAGATAATAGAATGATATTTTTGAACGTGGGATGAGAGAGAACTAACTCACACCTTCTCTATCATATGAATTGCCTGAGCATGGCCATGGGTCCATTGCCCACATACACACACACACACACATGAGTGCACATCTGTGGGAGTGAGGGTGATGGTCTTGTGGGAACAAGGGAGGCCTTCGTCTTTAAGACTTTCTGTCCTGGTAGTTGTTCGTTCTCAAAAGCCCCAGTGACCTTCATCTTCTGGTTGTCAGAGGTGGCATCTGCCATGGGACACAGAGTGCGTGACTGCAAGGTACCTTGTGGTTGCAGGACTCAGTTCATATCCTGTGAGTCCTTGGACACTCCAGAGTTATTACTGGATTGTAAATCCAGGGTTTTAACATATATAAAGCTGAAACCAGAATGTGGTTTCAGAAAATCGCACTGATACAACTGTTTGGAAACAGCCTCATTTCCTGAGGCGTCCTCTGAGGTGGCTTCCCTGAGCCTGCGGGCAGGGTGTGCAGCCCCCTCAGAGGACATGCTGGCCTAGTAGCTGGGAGGAAGCAGTGGCCTGAGAGCACACCCAGCTGTTTTCTAAACTCAGTTACCACCTGCAGGGTAGGGTGCAGGCCCCCAAAGGGATGTGTCCATGTCCCAACCCCCAGAACTTATAAATGAGCAAAGAAGGACCTTATTTAGAAAAAAGCTCTCTGCAGGTGTAATTAAGTTAAGGACCTTGAGATGTGGTCATCCTGGACTATCTGATCAGGACCTAAATCAGTGATGAGTGTCCTTGAAAAGAAAGGTGGAGTAAGATTTGGGACAGAGAAGAGAAGGCCATACAGAGACAGAGGCAGAGATAGGAGTGAGGTTGCCACAAGCCAAGGAACACTTGGAGCCACCAGAAGCAGGAGAGGCAAAGAAGAACGCTCCCCTAGAGCCCCCAGGAGAAGCAGGGTCCTGCAGAAACCTTGATCTCAGACTTCTGGCCTTCAGAACTCTAAGAGTATGAATTTATGTTGTCATCAGCCACCCGGGTTGTGGTAACGTTGCAGAAGCATAGCAAACTAATACCCTACCTAGAAAAAAAGAAAGCTCACTTTATCCTAGGCAATAACTTTTATCCAGAAATATTCTACCTCAATAGTTATAACTAAGATTTCACCTGGAAAAAACAAAAAACAAACAAACAAAAAATAATGTGGATTTATGTGTGCTACCTTCCCATGAAACAAACAACTCTCAAATAGACACGTTGACATCTGTTTTGAATTTGCAACTAGAAAGCCCAGGTCATACCAGGAACACACTGCTACTTACTGCTATGGTCTGAATTTTTGCGTAGTCCCCAAATTCATATGTTGAAATAGTCACTCCCAGTGTGACGGTATTAGAAAGTGATTAGATCATGGAGGTGGACCCATCATGAATGGAATTCATGCCTTTATGTAGGAAGTCCCAGAACCCTCATCTGTATCCCTTCCTTCCACAATGTGAGACGACGGCCATATATGAACCAGGAAGCAGCCCTCACCAAACGCTGAAGCTGCTGGTGCCTTGATCTGGGACCTCCCAGCTTCCAGAACTGGGAGAAAGACATGTTTGTTGGTTATAAGGTGATAAGTCACCCAGTTTATGAGAGTTTGTTATCACATCCTGATCAACACTAAGACACTCACTAATGTACACCTAATTTAGGTTTCCAAATGGAAACCTTAATTTCCCATTTTAAAATATCTGTGTTCCTATTATTTTTCAGTTTTCTCTAAATACCCAAAATGACCAGTGCTGTGTATTTGCAGCGATACAAGCATTCAGATGCTAAGCCCAAACAAAAACTCAGGGTCAAAAGTGAATTTTTGCCGGCTCCTCAAAAGTGGAATGGCCATGAGGACGGAGAAATGACCAGTTTTTGAAGCTTGCATACATTGAGAAATCAAACAAAAATGATATGATTTTTGTATACTCCCTCAGGATACTGAGTGAGCGTTCAGTGGAAAGCAAAGGGGTGCCACGTGTTTTGCCTGTGTGTCTCTTGTAGCGTGGGTCCTAGAACCAATAACAGAAATATTCCACAGAAGCAGAGAAGTTGAGTGGTCCAAGTGCCAGATCTGGAGCTCTCGATCTGTAGCTGCAGGACCAACAGGCTGTTTAACTTCTCTCTGCCTTGATAGCCTCATATTTAAAATGGGGTGAATGAGAGCAACTAATTTAGAACGTAATTGAGAAGATTAAATGAGATTTTATGTGCCAATTCCTTAAGACAGTGTCCCAAAACAAAGTAGTGCTCAGTAAAAGTTAGCTGTTACTCTGAAACCTCCATAGATGCAGGATCTGATGACACTTTTACAACATTGGTTCAAAAGCCTCGGAAATTCTTGAGGAGAGTAAGATTCACACACTCGGCCAGGTCACAGAGAACCTAAGTAGGACTGCTAAATTTCACTCAACGATCTTTGGGCAGCGCTCTGATTTCCAATGTTTTGTTAGTCTGGGCTTGTGTTTGTTTCATATTTATGATATTTTACATTTTGTGAAGTTCTCTTTGAATTTCATTCAAATATTTGTTACTGTTTCTTAATTGAAGTGAAATGTTTATAACATGAAGTTAACCATTTCAAAGTGGACCATTCAGTGACACTTAGTACATTCACAGTGTACTGCAACTACCTCCTCTGTCTAGTTCCAAAACAGTTTTCATCACCCTAAAAGGAGGTCTCATACCCATTTATCAGTTAATTGCCAATCACCCTGTCCACAAATCCCTCAAAAACACTAATCTGTTTTCTGTGTCTGTGTCTCTACTATTCTATTCTGAATATTTCATATACGTGAAATCATACAATAGATGACATTCTATGTCTGTTTTTTTCCAATTAGAATAAGATTTTTGAGGTTTTAGGCTGTATGAGTATATCACTCCAAAATTCTTTTTAGGGCTGAATAACTTTCCATTGTATGGATATATGACAATTTCTTTATCCTTCATCTCTTGATCAACATTTAGGCTGTTTTTACCTTTATGCCATTGTGAATGGTGCTGCTATGAATATGCATGTACATGAAGATATTTGAGTCCCTATTTTCAATTCTTCACCGTATATATCTAGGAGTAGAATTACTGGTTTGTATGGTAATTCTACGTTTAACTTGTTGAGGATGCCAAACTTATAATTCTGTTCACTTGTTGCAGATTTTCACAGTGGCTGTACCATTTTACATTTCCACCAGCAATGTATAAGGATTCCAGTTCTCCATATTCTTTCCATTGCTTGTTATTTTCTCTCTCTTTTTTTTTTTTTTTTTGGTTGGTTGGTTGGTTGGTAAGTTGGTTGGTTAATTACAGCCATCCTACATTGGTGTAGAGTGCTATTTCACTGGCTTTGACATGCATTTTCTTATTGACTAATGAATGATGTTGAGCATCTCTTCACGTGTCTGTTATCCACTTGCATATCTTCTTGAAGAAATGTCT
>NW_012101587.1:4226837-4240818 GCF_000951045.1 Mandrillus leucophaeus | reverse complement strand
ATTATGAGGAAAGTAGTTTCATAAGTTTAGAACAGTGACCTCATTATGGACCCTGGGATGTAAATTCTAGCTCCATGTCTCAGTAGCTGTGAGACCCTGGGCTAACTCCTGGGCCTGCTAATCCTATTTCCTCTTCTGTATGGTGGGGACAGTGACAGTGTGTGCCTCCTAGGGCTGCTGTGAAGTTCATGCAGATGATCCATTTAACAAAAATAATGAAAACAATATTAGCTACTCATAATATTTTTGGTGAAGAAATATTTTCACAATAGGTACAAGTTAGCACGTTTGCTTTTTTATTTTTATTTTTTTATTATACTTTACATTCTGGCATACATGTGCAGAACGTGCAGGTTTGTTACATAGGTATACATGTGACATGATGATTTGTTGCACCCATCAACCCGTTGTCTACAGTAGGTATTTATCCTAATGCTATCCCACCCCTTGCCCCCAACCCCCTGACAGGTCCCAGTGTGTGATATTCCCCTCCCTGTGCCCATATGTTCTCATTGTTTAACTGCCACTTATGAGTGAGAACATGTGGTGTTTGGTTTTCTGTTCCTGGGTTAGTTTGCTGGGAATGATGGTTTCCGGCTTCATCCATGTCCCTGCAAAGGACATGAACTCATTCCTTTTTATGGGTGCATAGTATTCCAAATGCCCATCAATGTTAGGCTGGATGAAGAAAATGTGGCACATATTTTTTATGTATCCTCTTCAGCAACAGGTCTAAAGCACAGTCTCTATGTCAGAATGGCTATTTCTTTAATTTCAACATATCAGCACTTACTTCTTTTTTTCTTTCCAAAGCTACTTCCCTTCCAGGAAAAAACTCCTTCTCCAGCCTCCATTCCTTTTAGCACTACAGTGAGCATAGTATGAACAGTGACAGCCATTCTTGAAGCTTCAGTTGTAGCCGGATGGAATGGGGTAGCTAAATCCACCACAGTCCCGATACCCAGTGAGCTTTCTCTATGCCTACTAGAGGCTTGGAAAGAAAATAGATCATCATAATCTTAATCAACTAATCAAAAACTTTAATAAACTATGAAATGGTATTTCCTGAGTACCTCTTGTGTTTTTACAATCCGAAGAAGAAGAAAAAAAGAGGTACAGAGCTCAGACCAGCAATAAAACAAGTAATCCATAATAAAGTATCAAGTATCAAGTATCATAACCCTTTCAAAGACAGAAACACTAAACTTGGCTGAACAGGAAATTAGAGAATTCCGGATACTAAGGTGTCAATTGCAAGGCATCCACGAGTAGTTAAAGGTGGAAGAAGAGAGAGCAGAGGCTTGTGTTCTGATGAAAAATGCAACACAGAGTGTGAACTTCAGCACCCATGTGTTACCAGGCATTTATGGGCGCAGCTCAGTGACAGTCAATGGAGACCCTGACAACGTAAGCGATAGAGGATCTACCTACTCAGTGGAGAGCTTACTCCTTTCTTTCTTTATTTCTTTCCAAAGCTACTTGCCTTCCAGGAAAAACTCCTTCCCCAGGCTCCGTTCTTTTTAGCACTATACTGAGAGTAATACGAACAGCAGCTGCATCTGGGTCAAACATGGATACGGTGGATTCAAGGCTTTTCAAAAATGTCCACCAAAGTGCCCCAAATAGCAGAGGAATAAGATGCAGTCACACAGATAGCAGGGGCCTATCCCTAAACAGTCCTACAGAAGACCAAAGTTTCCTGAACATTTGTGGCCTCTCTCAGAAGGTTGTCCAAGATCTGTGTTTAATTCCTTGATATGTTTAAAAAAATATTTTACATGAAAATGTATTAAATCATTTTCAGAGTAAAAAGGTGGGTAAAAATGCTGCTCTAGGAGACCCTTTCTCCTCTAGTTTGCCATACTTTATTTTTCTTTTTTTCTTTTTTTGGAGACAGAGTCTTACTCTGTTTCCCAGGCTGGAGTGCAGTGGCATGATCCCAACTCACTGCAACGTCCACCTGCTGGGTTCAAGCGATTCTCATGCCTCAGCTTCCCGAGTAGCTGGGATTACAGGCACACACCACCACGCCCAGCTAATTTTGTATATTTAGTAGAGACGGGATTTCACCATGTTAGCCAAGTTAATCTCGAACTCCCGACCTCAGATGACCCACCTGCCCTGGCCTCCCAAAGTGCTGGGATTACAGGCGTGAGCCACTGCACCCGGCCAGTTTCCCATACTTCTTGGCACACTGATTTGCATGCCAGTTTCAATAGCATGGGTTTCAAAAAAAGTTAAATTCCAGAAAGAAAGTGAAACGGAAAGATCTTAGGAATTATGGGAGTGCAGAGGAGGCAGCATTCGCTGAGGTTGGGCCAGGGATCGGCCGGCCTGGAATGTGGGGAGAGGTGGGGAGCCCTTGGGAAGGGACGGCAGACACCACTGTTTCCCTGTGAGCCGGCATCCCCTCTTCCATGATGCAGAGCCTGGATCTCTTTTAGGCAGCAACAAGGCCAGCACTAGGGGTTTGGACTAAACTCTTCTAGACTACCCCTTTCCCTCTGCCAGATGCTGTCTTTCCACACCTTGCCACCAGAGAGCCAGAGGAAGTGTGCGGCCCATTGGCAAGAAGGGGAGTTATGCTGCAACTTCTGTAAAAGCTATTTCATCCCTCATAAAAAAAAAAAAAAAAAAAGAAGCAAAAAACCCCAGCAGACCGGCACCGTGCACACTCGTGCACACACACACACACGCACACCAAGACTGGCACCGTGCACACTTGTGCACACACACACACATGCACACCTGCGACAGCTTTCCCTCCCTCCCGTGCATTGCTGGCTCACTCCTCTGGGTCTTTGGAGACGTTATTTTTTAAAGCCGTAGCTGGTGCCTCGTGGCTGGGAAGGAAAGTCCAAAAGAACTGTAGAAAATGTCAAATCCAATGCCTGGATATCACTCAGCCATTTGGCTGAACTTGGAACCACCAGTCTCCAGCATTTTCGTAATCTTATGGGTCAGTCTTCCTCCCCCCTCCTCCCAAGTCTTCCTCCCCCCTCCTCCCAGATCATGGGAGCAGCCTCTGAACTTGCTCCTGTCCCCATCCTCATCCCTTCCCAGTCCTGCACCGGCAGCAACAGTAACCCTTTTAGGGCCTAAGGAAGGTGAAGGCAGACTCCTTCTTTGTTCAGAACCTGCAAGGCCTCCCATTTTGCTCATTCAGAACACAGGCAGTCTTCCCGCGGGCAGCAGGCTTACCGGTCTGCCCTCCCCTCTCACCGCGTTGACTCTGATCTCGCCCCGCCCTCACTCCACCCCCACCACATCGGGCTGCTCAGGCTTCTTGCAGTTTCTGGAACCTGCCAGGCAGGCTCCTCCCACAGGACACTTGTCCTGCCTTCCCCTTGGTCTAGGCTGAGATAAGCACAGGACTAACTCCTCAATGTCCTCCAGTCATCGCTGCTATAATCATGCTGTTTTTAAAATGCAAACCACACCCACTCACCTCCCAGTAGCTGCATCCTCCTGTCTTCCTCTAGCCCTTCCACATGCTTAGTACTTCTTCGTGAACATAATTTACTGATTTATACTATTATGGTTAATTGTCTATCTCCTCTTCCTAGAATCAAAGTCCCATAAGTTTTTATTTCTAGTCTGTTTTGCTGATGTAATCGAGGTCGAAGCACAGTGCTTGGCACAGGGTGGATGCCCAGCAAATATGTGTTCCATAAAATATGTGTCAAATTCTATTTCTGCAGTAGCGCAGTGACTCTGACAAACCCTCCGAAAATGTGTGATGATTGAATAAAAATATAATTTAGCAAACAAAAATTTACATTCTACCACCTTTACAAAATGAATCTGATACAGAGAACGAGATGATTTTCCAATACAGTCACAAAGTCCATGAAGTTTAAAATAAGTACAGATTACTTATTTTAAATAAATACGTAAAATAGAAAGCCTAAAATGTACTTGAAATATAAAATGGACTTAAAATGTAAAACTTGATCAGAATTATTGTGAAAAATATTGCTGCATGGACAATGCCAAGGACATGTTACAAAACTATTGTTACTTATGACTCTACGAATACTGCTTCTAGGTCTCAATCTCCTTTCTATCCACAGGAGAAAAAATGATGATTTGTTTGAACAGCACTCCAGGTCACTTCCTCGAGGGCCCTCTCTTCATCCTCCTGCCCTATGTGCATATTAGCCCACAAACGTGGGTAAACCCTTTCATTTACTTTATCTGCTTGCATTCGCATCTGCCTAGCTTTTCTGGGAGAAAGTCCTAAACTAGGAGCATTGGCTGCACAAAATAATATATTTTCTAGTCCCAACTACTATCTTTGTAGTCACCCCAATGAAAAACACGTATTCCTTTTATTCCATTCCTCAATGAAACTGCGTCACTGTCTCAGGTCAATACCCGAGGTTCATTGTCTGACGCCAAGGAAATCAAGGACGTGGACACACAAGAAGTGAGTTTAAGAGCGGAGGTTTAATAGGCGAGAGAAAAAAGAAGACAAAAGCTCTCTCTCCTACAAGGAGAGGGGGCTCCGGAGTGGGTCTTCAGGTTCCGTGGTGAAATGCAAGGGGTTTAATAGATGAGCTTGAGGAGGTGGAGTCTGATTTTTAAAGGGCATGAGAGATCGGTCGGACCAGGCGTACCACTTGCATAGTGTGTGAAGAAGCTGGCCATTCCGCCCTAATCTTTTATTATGCAAATAGGTTCTCTACCTGGCTGGTACCATGGTGCCTGCTTCTTTACTGTACACATGGTTGACAAAGAAAAGAGAAAATGAAGCCTCCATGTTGAATATGGCTGGCCCTCAGGTAGCCTTTTCCTGTTGGCACAGCTACCAGCATTCACCTGTTCAAGCTTCCCGCTTGCTTATCTGTGTCTGCAGCTCGATTTCACAGGCTGCCCTTTGTTAGAAAAGAAATGAGCTGGGGGCTGCTTTTTGATAAAGGGGAGACCTTACCGAGGACTCTCTTACCTTCACTATTTGCCTAAATAATTTCGGTCTAGCTCCTGCATCAACACCATGTCCAACCTCCTCTCGCTCATTCCACACTCACATCCTGGTCCCCGCTTGCTGATTCCCTGCTTTCAATTTTGCTTTTCCGAGAGGATCCAGACCAGCCTTTGCACAGATGTTCTCTGTGTCTTCACTCCACCTTTGGTACCACTTTTCCACTTCCGGTTTTTCAACTTTTCCGTTGTTGTATAACCTTCATCTAGCAAATTATTATTAATTTTTGTTTTTTTGTTTTGAGACAGGGTCTCATTCTGTCATGCAGGCTGGAGTGCAGTGGTGGGATCATAGCTCACTGCAACCTTGAACTCCTGGGCTCAAGCAATCCTGCTTCAGCATCCCGAGTAGCTGAGAATACAAGCACATGCCTCCACACCCACCTATGAAGAAAATTATTAAAATCCAAATCTTCTATTTGCTTTCTAATTTATGTATTTTTAAAGTTATTATTTTAGTGCTTATCCTAGACATCCAAAGATAAAGGCACTCCTGACTTACCACAATCCACTGTAAACCAACTCACTTACCACTGCTGAAACACGACAAGCACCTTAAAATTGTCCAATGCCTTTACTCTTCTTTCGCCCTTCGCACGATTTTGATATACTACTATATTCTACATATTATATATATGCACATGTGTGTATTATAGACTACATAAGGTAGTCTTTTTGTTCTTGTTTTATAAAGCCAATATATTTATCCTTTTGAGTCGAGTCCTTCCTTCCTGCAGTGTTATCCTATCTGGAGTCATTTCCTTTTTTAAAAGTCTTTTTAAAAAAATCCGTATTTATTTATTTATAACTGACAAATACTAATTATGTAGAATTATGGGATATAATATGATGCTTTGATCTATGTATATGTGTATATGTATATATTAGAGAAAGATTCAGTTGAGCTAATTAACATACCTATAACCTCCACCAACTTATTATTCTTTTGTGCTGAGAAAATTAAAAATCTATTTTTTTTTCTTTTTTTTGAGACAGAGTCTTGCTCTGTCGCCCAGGCTGGAGTGCAGTGGCCGGATCTCAGCTCACTGCAAGCTCCGCCTCCCAGGTTTACACCATTCTCCTGCCTCAGCCTCCCGAGTAGCTGGGACTACAGGCGCCCGGCTAGTTTTTTGTATTTTTTTTAGTAGAGACGGGGTTTCACCGTGTTAGCCAGGATGGTCTCGATCTCCTGACCTCGTGATCTGCCCGTCTCAGCCTCCCAAAGTGCTGGGATTACAGGCTTGAGCCACCGCGCCCAGCCTAAAAATCTATTCTTTCAGGAATTTTGAATTACACGGTACATTATGATTAACTGATCACATTGCCTCCTCCTCTTCAACCTTTCAAATCTCCCTCTGCCTCCCTCTTCCTAGGCCTTTTGTGATTATATTTGGGATAATCCAAGAAAATGTCCTCAAGAACCCTAATTTAATTCCATCTATAAAGATGCTTTTTAAAAAACAACATTACATTTACAGATTCCAGAGATTAACACATGTATATCTTTTTCAGCCTTCCACAAACGCAGAGCAAATTACCACATTAGCAACTTAGAATAACACACATTTATTTTCTCACAATTTCCATGGGTCAGGACTTTGGGCACAGCTAAACTGGGCTGTCAGCTGAGGGTCTCACAAGGTGACAATCAAGGTATTAGTCGGATACATTGGGGAGCTCAAAGTCCTCTTCCAAGCTCACACAGTTGTTGGCAGAACCCAGTTCCTTGCGGTTGTAGGTCTAAGACTTACGCTTCGTTGCTGGCTGTCAGCCAGGGCCACTCTCTCGTCCTTGCCATGTGGCCCTGTCCCAGAATGCAGAGCACACAGCAAAGTTTACATTTTTAGGGCAGGCAGAAGAATCTCTGTCTCCAGCCTGCCAAGACAGAGCCTATATAATGTAAGCTCGTCAAGGGAATGACATCGCCCTCAGCTTTGCCATATTGTCTTGGCAAGTCACAGCTTCTAGCACACTCGAGAGATGGGACTTACACAGGGTATTCCACATGGGTGATTACCCTAGTGTGTGTCCACTGCATGTAGAAATTAAATAAATGGTAATAATGACAGCAGAAGTGGTACTTCAATTGAAAAGTGTTACGGTTTGAATGTATCCCCCCCAAAAGCACTTGGGGACAATGCTTTTTGGGGGACACGTGTAAACCACAGCACTTTTTGGCAAGTTAATCCCCAACGCAACAGTATCGCGAGCTGGCGCCTAATAGGAGGTGTCTAGGTCATGAGGGTTCCATCCTCATAAATGAGTTAATGCCAATTATAAAAGGGCTTGGGGTGCTGCAAGTTCAATCTCTTGCCCTTCCATCTTCCACCGTGGGATGATCCGGTCAAGAAGGCCCTCTTTAGATGTGGGCCTCTTCGTCTTGGACTTCCCAGACTCCACAACCATGAGCCAAATAAATCTCTGTTTTTTCATAAGTACCCAGTCTGTGGTATTCTGTTATAGCAGCACAAGAGGTATTTCCAGTGAGTATGAAGAATGCACAAATCATGGGAATAAAGTTTGGCATAAAATAAAACAGATAGTTTAATTATTTCAAACCCTAAACCAAATCACTACTGCTCCAAATTATGGTTTACAACTATGATGGCATTCATAGTCTGGCCCAGTTATCTCACCCTGAGAAATTTGTACTAAACTAGTAATTCAAAGGAACTCCCTTCCTCCGAATGAAAAGCTTTAAACTGGAAACAGGAGCCCACTTAGCAGGTCCCACAGTTCTGGCAAGGACTGACTCTGCTGCTTTGTGTGAGCAAAATTAACCAGCAGCATGGCTCAGAAGGTCCTGGGAGCCTGTGGCAACATCGGGGAGCAAGTGGGGCTTAGGTCAGCTCTGAAAGATGTGACAGGTATGTGGAGAGGACAGGAAGTTGCCCAGGTCAGAAAATCTAGTATGTGTTAGGCATGTTCACAAATAAACCCATTTATCAGCTGGCTACAGAGAAGGATACACAGAATCGAGAATTAGCAAGGTCCTCTAACACATGCATCCCAGACTCCTGTGCCCTCCAACGGCTATAGTGCCCTTTATTTTATAAATAACAATAACTTCAGCAACTACACCCGGCACTGCGGTAAGCTCAGCCTTTCGGATTTCCCTCGTCCGGTGGCTCTGGGAATCCACAGCAGTGTCTCCGGGTTCCACGAGTCATGCTCGCTGGGTGTGCCAGCCATTCCTCTGGAGTACTGACAGTCTTCTGCAGGTGACCTCAGGGCTTCAGAAAAAAATGGTGCAGCTTCTAGGCTACCAACCAGCAGAAATGTGACTCCATGCAGGACGGAAGCAGCACAGTGCGCTATTAAATCAAGCAGTGTAATTTCTTAATTTTTCAAACTATTTGAAAAGCAGAAGCTTAATGTAACCATAAGTCTCACTAAAATATTTTTACCAAAACAAAGATGTAGAAATAGAAACACTATCAGCAGCATTTAATTAGCCAGTTTTTCTTACTATTAGACATAAGGGCTTACACATTATTGGAGTGCAATAATGCGAAGTGTCGATTCAGTCATCTTAGGCTGAAGTAAATCAGAGTAAATCAGGGTGACATGAGGTCCCTGAATTGCAAACAAGCAGCTCGGAATATTATCTCATAAGCACGAGAAAGTGTTTGAAATCTACTAGCAGGCTGATATGATGAAAGCTTAAATGAAAATTCTCACGGCTGCAGCACGCAGAATATACTGGAAATCTGAACCAAGCACTGGTTCTAATTGAGGGCAGTGGCAATGGATTTCATGCTAGAGACACTGCTAAGGAAGAATTTTTATGGAATGAAGTTATGTAGCTGTTGGGAGAAAGGGAGAGAGGGAAATCTAGACAAAGTCAAGGCTTTGAACATGGACAGTGAGGTGAAGAAGGACGCAGCCAACACAAATGGGGCAGTCACAAGGGCAGCCCTGAGAAGGCAGAAGCCAGGAGGCAGCCTTTGCACAGGCTTAATTTCAGTGACTCCAGCAAGTCTTCACGAACGTTGCCAATGAGTAGTTGCAGGGAGGTTGCCAATACCTCTGCTTCAATATCATCAAGGATACAGTGACATACTCCAAACTCTGCTTATGATAGACACTCAACACAGGGTTTGGGGATGAAAGATTGAAAGCATCAATGAATTACTTTAGCTGGAAAGACAGGAAGGTAAAGAAAAACATTTAATAATTACATGTGACCACTTTCAATGTTCACTTATCTTCAAATAGCCTTGTGTCCACTCTATCTGCACACAATCCAAAATAACTCAAGAGTTACAATAATTAACATTAAAGGTAGACAAACTGAGAAGAATGGACCTCCTTCCTTCAGTATCCAGTGATAAATATGTTAAAATGCACAAATAAATAAAGATTTCTGTAAAAAAGGAAGTCCAAGTAAAACTGCTTAAAATAGGAAAGATAAATTCAGACAACACCCAAAAGATTGATTCTCACCTGGAGTTTATGATAGTCAGAAGGCTTAAATATGTTTTCTCACTATCTCTTTGGATTCCACCCCACTGGATAGGGGTGTTTTGAAATACTGCATGAGCTGAAATGTCTTTGAATAAGAATTAATCCAGACTTGAATTAACAGGTGGATGAATAAGTAGGCAAAGATTGAAAATAGTGTTGATTTGTAGGCAGAAATTCAAGATGGTAACATGTAGTAAATTCCCTCTTGGTTGTTTGAAATAGACCCTCCAGTCACACAGTGGGCTCCAGAGACCCTCTCACGACATGCCTGTTTTCTGGCCTGTCCTTGTTTTCAGACACCGTAGGGTCGATGGAGTTGAGGACAGTGTCTGTCTCCTCTCTCTCCCATGAAGAAATGCAGCGCACGCGGTGGGCAGGCCTCCACTTTTATGTACATGTTTACCTCCATAAAACAGTCATTGCGGGGCTGTTTGAGTGTGGGGGTTAGTTCTCAACATCTTTCCAATTCTGTCTTCACGGAAAAGTGATAATTCACCAATAAAAACATGAAGGCCAGGAAAAGAGGGGAGGAAATAATAGTGTCATCAGTAGCTGTGAGCTAACAACAGTGTACCTGGAGGAAGAGTGGCTTCTTAAACCAGAAAGGTAGGTCCAGCACCCTACTAAATAACGCTGTGACATGGCACAAGTCATTCACCCTCTCTGATCCAAAGATGTTTTCATCTTCCAAAGCAAAATTGTTATAGCTGCCCACTCTACTTCCTAGGGCTGTAGTGAGGGATAAATGATTAATGCAGATGTAGTCTGTGGGGATAGTGACCAGAAGGAATAAAAAGTACAAAAATACTTTACAACATCAAGAAGATTAGACTAAACAATAAGAAAAATTTGTTTTATTTCAAAATGCCTAGTCACTCATCCCAGGATTGGGAAATTCAGTGGTGTAACGATGTCCTTAAGACTGGATCCTTAGGACTGAATCCTTAAGATTGAATCCTTAAGACTGGATTCTTTGCACCTCACATGAGTCCACCCTCATTCCAGCTGCTGGATCCACTCAGGGCCACAGGACAGCAGGTGCCCTGACCATCAGAGCATTGCCCACTGCATGCTCAGGCAGCAGAAGACACGGTCACCTTCTTGCATTTCTGTGATTTTCTTTTAAAAGTCACTTTACCAAGGTATAAATTACACATGATATCATATCCATTTTATGTATACAATTGAGTGCATTTTGACAAATGCAATTACACTCTTGTAATCTCCTGCAAAAGCTGTAGAGTTCTCCATTACCTCAAACGTTTCCCGTGCACTCCTCTCCAGTCCATCCTTTTCCCACCCTTCCTCTAGGAAGCCAGGACCTGTGAATGTCAGCGTGGATGAGTTTGCCTGGTCCAGGACTTCCTAGGGGTGAAATCACACAGAATAGGTGCCCTTGGCCTGGCCTTTCACTCAGCAGCCTGTGTTGGAGATGGACCCATGCTGCTGTGCCCGTTGCAGCTCTCTCCTGGGGACCGCTCTGTAGCACTCCGTCCTTTGGTGGAAACACTGTCGCTTGTTGATGCACCCACCTGATGATGAACATTTGGATTGTTTCCAGTTTGGGGTGAATATAAGGAACGCATCCATGAACACTCAAGTGCAAGTGTACACAAGGCTTTGTGTGGATACACGTGCTCATTTCTCTTGAGTAAATTCTTATCAATGGGATGGCAGGATTCTCTGCTGAGTTCATATTTAACTTCATGAGAAATGGCCACACAGATGGCCAGAGTGGAATACGGTTTCACTCACCTGCCAGCAACGTGGGGGAGTAACAGTTGCTCCACACACTCACCAGCGCTTGTCATTCTCCATCTTTTTAATTTTACTTGCGCTTTTTCTTCATTAACGCTAAAGGTGAAATGCCAGAATGATTGTCCCAGAAGCCCAGGCCGAAGGCCTGCCCTCCTGTTTCATAGGACAGAACTATGCCTTTCCATGTCACAGGACAAAAGAGGTGGAATTATCATGATTGTTTCCAATCAATTAAAATGCGTGCCTTAGACCCCAGAGTGAGTTTTAGATTTAGCGTGGAGACCTGAACCTAAACGGCCTCCATTAGGAGCAACGGGAAACAGCTCTTGGACAGAGCTAAGTCTCTTCCACTATTTAAAAAAAAAAAAAAAAAAAAGAAACCTAAGGAATTTTGAATCATTTGCCTGTTAGAACCAAAGAATATATTCAGAAATGCATGGATTAACATGGATATATTTAGAAACGCATATATTTATATATTTAGAAAATGCATACGGATCAAAGGCCATGTGAACCATGGATTGACTTATTTTTTCAATTAAGCATTTACGTACCCATTTGTTTTTCATTCAGTCAATACATAATTATTAAACAACTATGTTGTGAAAAGAATGAGATGCTAACAGGAAGAGAAATGTGGCCTACTGTATACTACCTAGAAGAGTTAGCACAACCCTGTACGGCTAAGTTTCCCTCACCTTCATCATAAATATATAAATGGATGCCAATCTATTTCTTAAACTATTTAATCAAAATGCAGTTTCTAACGTAGTTGGGTTGAGGTATTTGATAATATTCTCTTGAAGAACAGTCCAATCTTCTCTGCCATAAATTGATGAAAATAATGTTTAATTACCTATTTCTTATATGCTAAAAGCTATAGAGAATGAAAATGGCAGAATGTCTTAGAGAATCATACACAGAGAAACCAAAACTATTCTAGAGGTGCTGTGCTTGAAGAACGATTACACAGTATTTTGAAAAAGAAAGTAAGTAAAATCAATCAATTACATCGATGATCTCAGGAATTCCATCACCAGCCGATCCCAGTTTCTGCAACCAGGGGTGCCCACGTTCCACAGGCCGTGTGCACAGTGGGGCGGAGGCATGGGCAGAGGCTGGTGCTCTCACCTCCCACACTGAGGCCGGTGCCTATTGGCAAGCAGGATCTGTCCATTTCATCTGGTCACTTTGGATGTCAGTGAGTTGTGGTGATATATACATAACCAGGTGCTGTTCTTAACTAGGTATCATTCTACACCTATTGCTCCAATAAATCTCAACGGCATCTTAAAGCAAAGGAGACACGGCCGCAGTCACGTTGACAGAGGACCTGGCTATTAAGCTGTCTGCAGACTCCAGAATCAGTGAAATGTTTGACAGCGCAGGGACAAATACGTATTAGCAACATTGCTTAATCCATGTTTCAAGGGCAGGATTTGAAACCATGCTTCTGCACGGAGCAGGCTACAATGGCTGGAAGGATACTGTCATAAAGAAATGCCAGAGGCCACGCCGTGATCACTCCCAAGACCCTGGACTCACCAGGCTCCCTTGGACAGAGCATAGCTCATAAGACAGAAGATGTGGAGCTCTGACATGAACAAAATAAAAAATTAAAAAACTTAATAAAACATTTTTTCAAAGGAGTGAGCAGACTAACCCCACGGTCCTGGAGCCCCATGTTCTTCATTCCTGGAGAAGCAACATTAGTTGGGAAAACTCAATCTGTCCAAACTATGGAAAGGTCTGTTTGTGACGAAAGGTCTGAGGCAGCCAGAAGGAAGGATCCTCACCCAGGCAGATCAGTAATCCGTGCACACACACGCTTGCCTCTGTCCACACACACTGTGACCCTCTTGCACGAAAGTATAAATAAATAAGGAGCTCCAAATTTAGCCACTGTCCAGCCTAAACTCAAACACCACAATAAGACTTGGCAAAGTTATAAAACCGTATAGGTTAGACCTTTTTGTGATGGACAACATGTAATACCAGAGAGTATCTTTCTTTCAATGACTTATTTGTCCTCTCTAAGCCAGTGTGTGAGAGCACCGGCTTCTGTGAAGTTTGTTGGGCATGGTTTCCAGCAGAGAGGACTCCCCAGCATATCCAATAGGGCCGGCGGTGGCAGGCCGGCTGCTCACACAGACTGTGCTTCTCCACCTCCAGGAGGAAGCTGTGCTCCCAGATTTGGGTGAATGATCTTGAACGCAAAGATGAGACCTGAGTTTTTAAATGTTTTCCTGCTAGATGAGAACGAACTGCAGCCTAACACTGAGGAAGCTAGAGGGGAGGGGCTTTACCAGCCTGGGAGCCCCGCATCCCACAAGGCACAGTGTTGCCGCATCCGGGCAAGTGTTGGTGGGCGGTGCTGGCCATGGCGCTGCTCCAGGGGCCCAGTTCTAGACCAGAGGTTGGCGCTTCCTTCCTCCAGCTGGAAGCCAGCTGGAGCCCAGTCGAGGATGCAGGACAAGCGTCCCCGCCGCGAGCCCGCTCCCCATCCTGCCCTGGTTGCAGGCCTGGTACCAATGCATTTAGTGGCCACATGTGGCCACAGAAACAAGGGAGAGACAGGAGAATGAGGAATTCTTCCCAATGCTGGTGTGCAAGTGGGAGACACACGAACCAGCGAAAAACGGAGCAGGTTTCATAAACCCGTGTTCCTTTCTCTCCCTAGCTTGCTATCACCCTCGGGAAGATTAAATAAAGAAGCAGCTATTGATCTGTGAAACATAATCTAATTTCAAAGGAAAACTCTCCATACGCCATA
>NW_012101587.1:4164822-4225932 GCF_000951045.1 Mandrillus leucophaeus | reverse complement strand
AAGGAGGGAGGGAGGGAGGGAGGAAGGAAAGAAAGAAAGGAAAGAAAGGAAAGAAAGGAAAGAAAGGAAGAAAGGAAGAAAGGAAGAAAGGAAGAAAGGAAGAAAGAAAGAAAGAAAGAGAGAGAAGGAAAGGAAGGGAAGGAAGGGAAGGAAGGGAAGGAAGGGAAGGAAAGGAAAGAAAGAAAGAAAGAAACTCTGATAAATAGTGGACTGCCCATGATGAGCCGTGAGGATGTGGCCCTGGACATCGAGTCCTCATCAGCCTGGGAAGTGAAGTTTAAGTGCCTCCTCCAGAGTTAGCACCACCCGGAAAAGAAGGCGTTAGAACATCAGACACAGGAAAGAAGCATCACTCCGGAGTACATGGCTGTAATTTCAAGATGTCTATAAAGAGGTAGCACTGCCCAGTGGTATGTTTCCTGATGCCAACCTGCCTCCTTCCTAGTTCACGGGTACACTACAGAAAAACTCTTGCAACATGGCTGAACCTATTTGGGAAGCTTAGATCAAGTTTGCTAGGAGGCCAGGAAATGAACAGAATAACCCATAGAGGTCTCTTCCAGTGTGTGTTACCAAGAAAAGCAAACAGAATTTCCTGTTTCAGTATTTGTTAAAGATTTCAGGCAAGCATCTCTTGAGATCTCACTCAATTAATATAAACTCAGCTGAATGCACTTCATCCCAAAGAGGCTTGATTCCAGCAAGATGTTCTAAACCCCAGAAATCGAAGGCTTCGTTCAGTAGGCCTCTGCTTCATCTCAAGAAGCTAAAACCTAGAAAGACCCTGCAGAAAGCATCAAAACACTGCCTTTCCCTAAAAAGATTGTTGGTGGTTCCTGTTGCCTAGGATTAGCCCTGCAATTACAACTCATGAGCAGTCAGTTTTCGTGAATCAGTGTTGTCCATGGCTCCCAGGCTGTTCCTGCCAAGTGGCACCTGCAGGCCTGCACCCAACTGCCCTCAACCACCTCTTGGCCTCCCTCTCATGCTCGTCAGCACCCAAAGTCTGGAGGGGGCCAATGCATCAGGGGGCTGGTATGTCAGTGCTTGGATTATATGACTTTTATCAACAAACTGTAAATCTGGCAAATCTACAGAGAGTTTTTTTTTTTTCTTTGTGGCATGGGTGTTGATATTTTCATGGAGTCTTAACTCTAGGGATTTCACCAACATTCAGACCTCCATCCCTCAACATACTTTTGACTAAACAACAAAATCTAGCCCTACACTAGCCTTTCTTGGTTCTACCTCCCAATGACATCTCAAGCCCTTCTAATTCTGCTCACCTCTGTGGGTGACCTTTGCCCGTGCTATGATCATCTTGTGCTTGCATGATCTCCTGACTGGATCTTCATTTTCTTTCCTGTCTCCCTCTGATCCATTCTAGACACAGTGGCAGAAATATTCTTATCTTAGATTTAATTTTGTTTATAGCTGAGTTCAATTAATTTTCTTCCACAGGACGTAAACATTTCAGCCATGCCACTGTATTGTAATTCTCTGAATAATATCTATTCATCATCTGGTTTCGCAAACTGAATAAGGAGGTTTTCTTCTGAAAAACTTCACAAGTTAGTGAAAGATGAAGACACATAAATAAAAATATATCCCTTGTGGACTATGGTAGTGATATTACAGAGGGAAAAACAAAATCCTATGAAATATATTCGAGAGAGAAAAAAAAACTTGGACAGAAATTTGTTATCCAATTGATAATCATGTTTAACTTCTAACTCAGGGTCAACCTGAAGAGTTAATAAACATGAATTTTAAGTCTTCATTAAGGTCAATGATAAACATTACAAACACAATGACAGGGAAACATTGTCATGGAAACAATCATTTATCAAACTTCTTTAGGTAAAATAATTTAACCATGTGTGATGTTTTTAAATATTAGAAAGTGCTTATGAAGGTTTAGGATTACATCAAGGAGTTTCATGGGGGTCGTCTCACCTTGTCTTGACAATTACCCTATGAGTCAGGTGTTATCATTTTCACACAGGAAGCAGGTACAAGTAGATCAAATAATGTACAAGTGACGACATCAGAACTGGAACTCAATAATTGTGACACCAGAGATCATACCTTCAACCACTGTGTGACTGAAGTCCTTATAGGCTTACAGAAGGCTTAATGTAAATTTTTAATTGGGAAGAATGACATAAACATTATGCAAAAAACCTGAAACCGGAAATATGTGAGATGAGCACCCATTCATTCACCAAGACACCACTCCCTTGCTTTTTACCTTCTGATCCCCACTTTTGCAAAATCCTAGAAACATGGAGGCTTTCATAATTTTAAGCAGTGCTCTGTAATTAAAAATCCATACCTACAGCGTAACTAGACTCAAATAACGCCCAAACTTCAAATTACCTGTAAGTAGAAAAATAACCCCTAGAGCATTATCCACTATTCAATTGCATGTTTTTGTGGAGAAAAAGGAAAGTCTAAGAAAAAAAAGTCATAGGGGAGCAAAGAGAGGAGTTAGCTGCAGGCCAAAGATTGATCCAAAATTACCACCAGAAAGAGAAAATCCATTTTTTGTGCAAAATGAAAGGAATCCTGAACAATCGGATGCTACAAAAAGGGAGCTATAAATGCAGTCAGTTTGAGCGGCAGCCTTTGATTGAAAGACAGTGCTTCTGGGGGAAGACAAACTTACAAAGGAATGATGAGGCATGCTTCGGATACTGGGTATAAAAGCAGAAATAAACAAAATAGATAAATGTATGACCCTATGAGAATACCTCCACTGATGAAAATTCTCTAAAGAAACAACCACAAAGCAAAAGAAAAGTCAACACTCCAAATTGACGAAATACGCTAAGCAAGCATTTGGGGGTATGAATGGGGTGTGAATAACCATTTGGCAACCATCACAGCAATATCTCAATCACTCATGACTTAGCCTCTAGTGGATGCAAACCCATGGTGAATGTTTAATGAATAACAGGACAATTACATGGTCTCAAAGTATCCCCCCATAAGACACAGATTACAAAGGGAAAAACAGAGCCTTTAAAGTAACTTTGCCATAAAAAAAACAGTAACTTTACAATATATGAACTTGTAGAGTTCACCCTAACCAGGTAATCAACGTAACAACACCAGAAATGGGACACCTAACACCATGTGCCTCCTGATATAATATACTTTGAAAATATTATTGTTGTGATAGTTAAAAACACATAGATTCTAATCATGAGAAACATCAGACAAAACCAAATCAAGATTTATTCTATAAAACAAATTGCCTGTGCTCATCCAAAATATCAAGGTCCTGACAGTATGGGAAAACCAATGGACCACCACACATTTACAGCAGAAAGAGCCCTAATGATGGAACACTGCATAACTTTTGGCCCTAGAATTTTTTCCTTAAAAGAACATTAACAGGAAAATTGGCAACATTTGAATTAAGATCTGAAGACCAGCTAGCTGATGGTATAACATTTTTAATTAATTTAAATTAATTTTTTTTTATTTTTATACGTGTACCATGTTTTTATAACAGAGAATGTTCTTGTTTCGAGTGCAGAACCCTGGAGTATTTAAGGGTAAAAGAGAACAACGTTTGCAATTTCCTTTCAAATGGTTTAAAAATATATATATAGAAAGAGGGAGAGAATCAAAAAGCAAATGTGATAAAATGTTAACCTTTGAGAAATCTGGGAGGGGGACATATAGGTATTCTATGAATTATTTGTACAGCTTTTCTGAAAGTCTATAATTATGTCAAAATAGAAAAGTAAAAATTGTAAATTAGAACTTATCACTTCTAAGATAACAGCTAAGTCCAGTGATTTATCATTGATTATGCAATAAAATAAACTTTAGATTAAAATAAAATCTGTGAGGTTATTTCAAAAGCATGCATATGATACATTGTAAAATATCATTTTATATAAAATTATGTATATTATAACTAATTTCATTACCGTGATGTTTTAGACCAATACCAAATTCCCTGTTGTTTCATGTTTTCTCTTCCTAGTATTTCTACTTCTAAAACCTCTTTAGTTCATTTTCTAACAAACAAAAGTTTGACCTTTGTTTGATATTTTAAATTTTTCTGTATTTCCAATATCTTTAGGGCAATTGAATGCTTACTACTCTTTATCCCAATTAGTAATATCTCTTTATTCAGTACCATCTGCAAACTTCATGAAGTTTTTGTTTTAGCTTCTTCTATTGGATCATCAATTAAGACATAAAGCTGATCCAAATAGAAAATGCAGAGGTAGTCCAGGAGCCGACCTGAGGAAATATGGGATATGTTTGCATCTTCCATAAGCAGGTATTTGGTGCTTACTCAACGTGCTACTGTAGAATCACATCAAATCCCTTTCATAACCACATTTAATAGTCTTATGCAAAAACAAAACCTTCATATTGGTATTTCATAAATGGTTTTTAAATTAGTCAAACTGCTCTTCAACTTTTTTAAAATATGTGACTATAAGATCTATCTCAAGAACATCTACTCCATTTTACTAATCAAGAATTTTTATGAAGTACCTATCTTGTTTAAGATACTTTGCTTGTTGCAAGAATCGAGATGAAAAAAGAAGTACACGGCATCACTTCTGTCCTCACAGAACATTCCTGGGCCCTGTACTCTGTAGATCTCTTTCCCAGTGTTATCACGTTCTTTATGTTTGTTTCCATCCCTGCCTTTCCCATGAAATAGAGATGTGCAGATTTTTATCTTCTATGCCTAGTAACCAGGACAATGCCTAACGCTGGCATAAACTTGTAGAAAAATTAGTTTAACATTAAAGGAAGTAAAGGCACCGAGGGTCCTACTTAGCTAGATGGAAGGTGAGAAAAGATCAAAAAAAGGTGGAACAGAAAGTCTGTTTGGATGCAGAGTAAATGAAGATGCTAAGAGGGTGAGTGGGTGGATGTGGGAAAGGCACACTCAGCCTCCATGCCTCTCAGTCACCCCAGTCTATCCAAGGCTTCCCTCAGGACCAGGCATGGTGTGGAGGGCAAGTATCCTTCAGTGGTGAAGCTGCCAAGATTCACAATAAGGAGTGTCCTAAGGTGGAACTGGGGAGTGAAGGGTGGTGCTGTGTGGAAAAGAGGACCAGGTAATGAAAAGCACAACTTCTCCATATTCTTCAGAACCTCCTCCGATTCTCCACTTCACCCCCAGAATAGAACAGAAGAGGTAGAGAGAAAGCTTCACCTACGAGAAATGAAGCCCAGCCTAAGGAAGAAGATTCAGGCAAGGCTTTGTGCTCCCGTCTTAAAGAAATGACAGAGACAGTAAGTAGGGATGACCAGCGAGAAGGTCCCAGAGAGAGAACTTTCAGAGCTAAGCCCAGAAAGCTTTGGGAAAACCACGGCAAGTTGTGAGCGCTAAGAGTAAGGAAATTCCAAGAAGGGCAGCATCTCCATGACCTGGGAGACCTAGAAGAGTCTCCAGATGGGGCAGGATGGGAGCTAAACACAGCCCTGAAGAGGTACTTACACCAGTATTAAATTGCGACACTCTTGAGAGTTATTGTTTTTTATGTTGAGCCTTTCTGCACAATGAGCCCTAGGCATGCAGCAAGACAGATGAGCCCCAAATCACACCAACTTCCAGGTCATAGGGGCCCAGATGGTGGCTGGGGCCTCCATGGGGAGGAGGCCTGGGGATGAGAAATGCCTCTCCTGCTCTATTCCAGCCCTGAGAAGTGGGGGTGAAGGGAAGGGGAGCCCAACGGCTGCTGAATTCCATTTTCTTTCCTTCCTCCGTGGGAAAAGGTAGTGTTGACCAAAGCTGTACAGACTCACAAGCAGGAGTCACCAGAGAATGACTCTCAAGATCTTATTTCATGCCAAGTTTCTGGGAACAAAGGCTAAATACTATATTGTAAGCAATGAACACTCAACAGCCACTTAGGTCTCCACTGTGACAAACTGAAATCAGCAATATATTTCTTGTATCTAGATAAAAATAGAAGTTCTATAATCAGTATACTTAATCTTCCAGTGAAACATTCTAATGCAACATTTGGTTTTCAAAATAAACATATCACCTGTAGTGACAATATCCTAAGTTTCATGGGAACTTCTCAGGAGCATGGCTAAATGTGAGTCAATCTATAATAACTTATAAATATCTTAATGCATTTATTCAATAAGCTTTTATTAATTATTCATGTACACAAGGCACTCTGGAACTAGGAGTACAGAAATGAATAAGTGCATATAATTTAATTCAAATATCTCCTAAATTCTTATGTTTTGGGAGATAAAAGAAAAGGTATTAACTAACATTAGATTGTCCTTAAGTTAAATATACATGTTAAACTGTTAAATGGAATACCAATATATACTTATTTATACATACACACACTCATATATAATATATATAACATATATAATGCCACTATATTAAATATATTATATATAATGCCACTATATTAGGTATGTATATAATATGTATACTATATATAATTATACATATATACACTGTGTATGTATATATAATTACATACATATATAAATGTTATATATTATATATACACTATTATAAATATATATAAAACATATATAATGCCACTATATTAAACCAGTAGAGGAAAAACAAGAGAGGGATAAGGAAAATCTAAATCAAAACAACAAAATCAGGAAAGACAAGAAAAGGGATGTGTAAACATTTTAAAGTACTACAAAGAAGTAGATCTGAATATACCACAACTCAAACTCTGTAAATGGACTGAACTCTCCATGAAATGGCAGTGTGTGTGAGATTAGACTAGGTAATTCAACTGCAGGCATATCTCGAAGATATTGCAGGTTCTGTGCCCAGACCACTGCAATCAAGTGAATATCTCAACAAAGCGAGTCACACAGACCTTTTTGGTTTCCCAGTGCGTATAAAAGTTATGTTTACACTATACTACAGTTCATTAAGTATGTAATAGCATTACATAATTTAAAAATACTTTAGTGTTAAAAATTCTTATGATCATCTGAGCCTTTGGTGCGTTGTAATCTTTTTGCTGGTGGAGGGTCTTGCCTAGACGCTGATGGTTGCCAACTGATCAGGGTGGCGGTTGCTGCTTTGGCAATTTTTGAAACTGAGATATCAATGAAGTTTGCCACATCGATTGTCTCTTCCTTTGGAGAAAGATTTCTCTATACACGCAATGCTTTTTAATATTTTACTCAGAGAACTTCTTTCAAAATTGAAGTCAGTCCTCTCATAACCTGCCAGTCCTTTCTCAGCTAAGTTTAGGTGATATTCTAAATCCTTGGCTGCCATTTTAACAATGTTCTCACATCTTCACTGGAATTAGATTCTACCTCACGAAACCACTTTCTTTGGTTATTCATAGGATGCAACTCCCCATCTGTTCAAGTTTTACCATGAGATTGCAGCAATTCAAACACATCACGAGGCTTCACTTTTAATTCTAGTTCTCTTGCTATTTCTACAACATCTGCAGTTAATTACTCCACTAAAATCTTGAGCCCTACAAAGTCCTCCACGAGGGCTGAAATCAACTTCTTCCAAACTCCTGTTAATGTTGATATTTTGGCCTCCTCCCATGAATCACGAATGTTCTTAATGCATCTAGCAAGGTGAATTTTTCCCAGAGATTTTTTGAATGACTTTGCCCAGATCCATCAGAGAAATCACTGTCACAGTTATGTAGCCTTATGAAGTGCACTTTTTAAATAATAACACTTGAAAGTCAAAATTACTCATTGATTCATGGGCTGCAGAATGGATGCTGAGTCAGTAGGCATGAAAACAACATTAATCTTTTAGTACATCTTCATCAGAGCTCCCAGGTAACCAGGTACATTTTCAATGAGCAGTAACATTTTAAAATAAATGTTCTTTTCTGAGAAGTAGGTCTCAACAGTGGGCTTAAAATATTCAATAAACCATGCTGCAAACAAATGTTTTGTCATCTAGGCTTTGAATTCCATTTAGAGAGCACAGGTGGAGTAGATGTAGTATAATTTTTAAGGTTCTTAGGATTTTAGGAATGGTTAGTGAACATTGGCTTCAACTTAAAGTCAGCAGCTACATTTACCTCTAACAAGAGAGTCAGCCCATCCTTTGAAGTTCTGAAGCCAGGCATTGATTTCTCTCTAGTTATAAAAGTCCTAGAAGGCATCTTCTTCCAACAGAAGGCTGTTTCATCTACATTGAAAATCTGTTGTTTGGTGGAGCCACTTTCATCTGTGATCACAGCTAGATCTTCCGAATAACTTGCTGTAGCTTCTACATCAGCCCTTGCTGCTTCACCTTGACTTTTATGTTATGGAGGTGGCTTATTTTATTTTATTTTCTCAAACCTCATGAGCCAACCTCTGCTAGCTTCAAACTTTCTTTCTGCAACTTATTCATCTCTCTCAACCTTCATATAATTGAGGAGAGTTGAGGAATTGCTCTGGTTTAGGCTTTGGCTTGAGAAAATGTTATGGCTGGTTTGATCTTCTATTCACATCATTAAAACTTTCTTCATATCTGCAATAAGGCTGGTTTTCTATCTTATCATTTATATGTTCACTGGAGTAGCACTTTTAATTTTCTTCAAGAATTTTCCTTTGCATTCACAACTTCACTAACTGGCACACGAGCTCTGGATTTCAGCCTGTCTCTGCTCTTGACCTGCCTGCCTTCCTCACTGAGCTTAATTATTTCTAGCTTTTGATTTAAAGTGAGAGACGTGAGATTCTTCCTTTTACTTAAAAACTTAGGAGGCCCCAAGAAAGGGAATGAAATGGGAGAGTAGCCAGTAGATAGAGCAGTCAGAACACACATCACATTTATCCTAAGTTTGCCATCTTATATGGGTGGGGTCTGTGGCACCCCAAAACAATTACAATAACAACAGAGATCACTGATCACAGATCTCCATAATAACAGATATAATAATAATGAAAAAGTTTGAGATATTGTGAGAATTACAAAAATGTGACACAGAGGCCCAAAGTGAGCATGTGCTATTGGAAAATGGTGCTGATAGAGTTACTCAACCCAGGGTTGCCACACGTCTTCAATTTGGAAAAAAATCACAATACCTTTGAAGTGCAAGAAAGCGAAGCACAATAAAACGAGATGCAACTGTATATCTGAGATGAGATATACATGAGATATACCTAACATGGGGCACTGAAAGGTTGAAAGTAGATGTATGTAAAATATATACCAAGAAAATATCAAAGTTGGTGTAGTTTTATTAATATAAATAATATAGATCATAAGGCAAAAAAATAACTTTACTAGATATTGCAATTCACTGGGTAGATAAAAATATTTTTAAATTTATGTTCTTCTAATAACATTGTTTTAAGATATATGAAGCAAAATTTGGCAACACTACTAGGGAAGATTTATAAGTCTGTCATCGTAGTGATAGTTCTAACATACCTTAGTAAATCCATCAGGCAGAAAACTTCAAGATTCAGAATATCTCAGCAGCAAAATTAACAAGTTTAGCCTAATGAATACATGTCAGTCATATACTGAAGTTATCACCTGGAGGCTTGATATTATTTTCAACGGTGCACCAAATATTTTGAAAATTACCTAAATATTAATTTATGGGACTTAGGAACTTCTCTAACCTGAGAAAGAGTATATAAAAAAACTATAGTTAGTATCATTTAAAATAGTGTAAAGTACTTTAGTAATTTCCCATAAATCAAGAATGAAACAGACATGCCTGCTATTTAACACTGTTTTAGAGCTCTCAGCCTGCACAAAACAAGAAAAATAAATTAAACGCATAAAGAAAAAAAGGGAAAAAGAAAATAGTTATAATTCCTAGATGGTATTATTGACCACATACAATACTCCTAAAATCTCTAAATTAATTTTCTGAATTGGGAAAGAGGATTTACTAAAGTTGTTAGACAAAAATTGATATACAAAAGTAAATTGCATTTATATACATGATCAAACTTTCAAATATGCAGTTTAAAAAGAGACATCATTAACACAGTGAAACCCCGTCTCTACCAAAAATACAAAAAATTAGCCGGGCGTGGTGGCGGCGCCTGTAGTCCCAGCTACGCTGGAGGCTGAGGCAGGAGAATGGCGGGAACCCAGGAGGCGGAGCTTGCAGTGAGCCGAGATCGCCCCACTGCACTCCAGCCTGGGTGACGAGTGAGACTCCATCTCAAAAAAAAGAGACATCATTAAAATATTAATAAAAACATATGAATCCTAGAAATAGATTAAGCAAAACACGTTCAATATTTGATGGAGAAAATTATAAAACTTTGTTGAAAGATTAGGTTAACAATTACCTATATAAATAACAGGTAAGGTTAATAATTACCTATAATTACATATATATGTAGACATGCCATATTTATGTATGTGTAGGAAATTGTTAATAATGTCTGTCTGAATACAGACCCTTCCTGCTTGAAATGTTTCTCATAGGAACACATTTTAGTTACCATGGTTTTGTTAAATAAAATCTATCCCCCAACAACACAGTTCAAATTTCAGTTTCCAGGGCTTATTTACCGTAAGTAACTGAATACAGTGCCAATTGTGCTGCCATTTTTTTAATCCACAGATCACCATATAAATAACAGATGTACGTATTGAGCAGTGATCAATCTTGTCACTTATTTCAAAGTCTGCTAGAGACTAGTCACTGCTGCTCTGTTATTCAGTTCATGCACAGGAAGAAAAGCATTCAGTTGCCTCCTTCTCTCCCCATGATAAACCCACGTATCATTTTACAAAAAATGGACAATGGAAGAGGAAATTGTACAAGACCAAAGTGTGGTGTATTCATTTCCTATTACTGCTGTAACAAATGACCATCAACTTAGAGGCTTAAAACATGAATTTATTCTCTTACAGGTCTAGGGATCAAAAGCCTAGAATGAATCTTGTGGGGCTAAAATCAAGGTGTGGGCAGGTCTGATTGCTTCTGGGTCTGGCTGATTCTAGGGAGAATCCATTCCTTGCCTCTTCCAGTTTCCAAAGGTTGCCTTGGCATTCCTTGGCTTGTGACAACATCACTTCAATCTCTGTTCTGTCTTCACATCACCTCCTCTCTCTTATCTCCTGCCACTCTCTCATAAGAATGCATGTGATTCTATCAGGTCCACTTAGATAACCCTCCTATCTCAGCATCCTTGTCTTAATCACATCTGCAGAGGCTTTTTTGCCATGTAAGGTAATAGTCAGACATTCTGGAGATTAGGATGTGTACACCTTGGGGGCAGCTGTTATTCAGCCTACTATATGCAGCAAAGAAACAAAAATAATAACACTAGGTGCAAAAGTAGATGTAATTAGAAGATAGCCGGCCATGAGAGTGTTGGCACTACCACCATTTGAAAGACTAGAGGAATTTAGTGAAGGTCACTAATCAACATTAATGAGGAAAGAGATCGTGAAGATATCTCAGAGGAATGGATGCCAGTGAAAAGTTTCACATCAAAAGAAATTGCAGAACTTTGAAAGTTTCTCAAAGAACTAAAAATAGTATTATCATTTGACCCAGTAATCCCATTATTGGGTATATACCCAAAGAAAAATAAATCATTCTACGATTGATAAACATACGAGTTTGTTTATCACAGCACTATTCACAATTGCAAAGACATGGAATCACTCTAGCTGTCCATTAACAGTGGACTGAATAAAGAAAATGTGGTACATATACACCATAGAATACTACCCAGCCATAAAAAATGACAAAATCATGTCCTGTGCAGCAACATGGATACAGCTGGAGGCCGTCATCCTAAGCGAATTAACACAGATAGGGAAAACCAAGTACCACGTTCTAACTTACAAATGAGAGCTAAATGTTGGGTACACATGGATATAAAGATGGAAATGATAGACACTGAGGACTACCAGAGAGGGGAGAGAGGAAAGGAGGAAACTGTTTTAAAAAACTACCTACCAGGTACTATGCTCACTAATTGGGTGATGAGGTCAATAGAAGCCCAAGCCTCAGCATTATGCAATATTCCCATATAACAAACCTGCACATGTACCTCCTGAATCTAAATAAATAAATAAAACGTTTTAAACAAACAAAAGAGAAACTTGCAGACATATTTTACAACAATGAAAGTACACAGAATAAAATGTTGGAAGCTAACCTAAACTTAAGTGTATGACAATTCTTCAAAAACAGAGAGAGAGAAAAACAACAAAACTCAAGAAAAGAAAAATTAACAAAATTCAGTATGGTGGGTAGTCCCTTATACAGAAGGTAAGAGCAATAGAATCACAAAAGGTATAAAAAAGCACAAGCAGTACTGGTAATGTTCTATTCCTTAAGTTGAGTAGTGGGCACACAGAGAGTATGTTTCTTGCGCGTGTGTGTGTGTGTGTGTGTGGTCTTTATATATAGCACATATATGAATGCATGTAGGTAGATCATACATACACGTTTACATATGAACTTTTTCAAGGCAAAATGCTTTAATGCTTTGAATGCTTAATGAATTATTCTGCTTGGAAAGTATCCTAAATGTAATTATAACACCAATAATAATTAATGATAATAAAAACACAGTTCTGTGGACACTGTGCAAAATTTCTTTACATTTTTCTCTTTGCCACATGATGGGAGGACACAACAGAAGGACAACAAACCTCCCAGCAAGTCTAGGAGGTTCTGAAGGCCTTCATAGTGTTCTGCCATTAGCTAATAGCCAGTTGCAAGTCTCTTTTACAATTCTAGAGAGACACTTTCTACAAAGAATTCTGGGCTGTATTCTTGTTTGTTTGTTTGTTTGTTGTTTATTTGTTTTTGAAGTACAATTCCATGTGAAACTGTAATGCTCAGTTAATCACATCTGTGGTCAATCTAACCCATTCAAATTATAAAGTCCTGTAAGATCCAACTTGGAGAAGCTCCCTGGACAAATCTGGAACAATCTGAGCAACAACAATACAAATAATAGGAATTAATCAAAACCTATGGGATAAAATAAAGGCCATGAGGCCAGGCGCGGTGGTTCATGCCTGTAATCCCAGCACTTTGGGAGGCCGTGGCAGGCGGATTACGAGGTCAGGAGATCAAGACCATCCTGGCTAACACGGTGAAACCCTATCACTACTAAAAATACAAAAAAATTAACCGGGCATGGTGGCACATGGCTGTGGTCCCAGCTACTTGGGAGGCTGAGGTAGGAGAATGGCGTGAACCCGGGAAGCGGAACTTGCAGCGAGCCGAGATTGCGCCACTGCACTCCAGCCTGGGCGACAGAGCGAGACTCCGTCTCAAAAATAAAATAAAATATTACTAAAGACCGTGAGTTCATAGTGATGTAAATAAGTGAGTAAGTAAATGGAGGAGAAGGAATAGCTCTCCTTTAGGGCAGAATTCCAGTTTATCAATGACAGAGGAAGCAGGCAACTAGAAAACCATCATTAGGCAAACAGTACATTGCAGGCATAGTGGATGCTAAAGTTACTGAGTGAAAGTGTAATGAGAAATAGGATGTTGACATAATGCCCACACCTGTCCTCCTGAGATATTTCCTAACGGCTAGGAGAAAGACTAACTTTACAGTGGAAAAGCCTGGCAGACACCACCTTAGCCAAACAGTCAGAGTTCACAGCAGCAGGAGTGAGGAAGACCAACGTCACGTCCTCCTGCTGCACTGCCCTGAGCAGACACACGACCTCCGGCAACCTCAGTCTCATTCGGAGAAAACATCTGACAAACCCAAAATGAGGGATATTCTACCACATAACTGGCCCACGCTCTTCAAGCGTCAAGCTTATGAGTGAAAGACACTGAGGGACCTCACCGATTTGAGGCGACTAAGGAGACAGGAAGGCTGACGCAAAGTGAGACCCTGGATCCCATCAGACCCTAGATTAGGACCAGAGAAAAAAATTAGTGGTAAAATTGGCAAAATTCTAATAAGGTTTAAAAATAGGTTTGCATTAATGTTCATTGCCTGGCTTTCAAAATTGTGTACTGCGTACGTAAGACACTTACTTTGAGGAAGCCTGTATGGGAGAATGCTCTATCGTACTTTAGCAACTTTTATAAAATACTACACAACAATTGCAAAATAAAAATGTTTTGAAGTGATGCAGAAATTCTAGAAAAGGCAAAACTACGGTGACAGAAAGAGAGGCCAAATCAAGCTGGGGATTTTAAACATTGGCAAGAACTTTGGACTTTATCCTGTGGGCAAAAAAAGATGCACAAGAGACTTTCGAAGTAGACAGAGGACAGGGTCAGTCATATTTTGTAAAGTTCACTCTAGCTACAGGCAGAAAGGGGAAGCGGGAGCATATGAATGGGAGGCAGGGCGAGCAGACCATGGGCTCTTCAGGATGAAGATGAAACTGGAGATCCTCTTAGTGGAGTAGAAAGGAGAAGGGAGCAGACAGGCCTTGGGAAGGGAGCCGCAGAAGTTGGCGACTAGCTGGATGAGGGTGGAAACTGGGTGGGAAAAGGCTGAGGAGTCCAAGACAACTTCTGAGTTGCTAACTTGGGCAATTGGTTAAATTAGTTAAATGTGTAGACACAAAACAGGAGGAGAGACAAAGTTTGGAGGGAAAGACGAACTGAATTTTTGTCTTGATGAGTGACAAACAGGAGAGTGTATTTGCATGTTTTTCTTTTGCTAATGTTTTCTAATTTAGGATCTAGGTCTTAGGGTTTTCCTACATATATTAAAAAAACACTACTCTATTGTGCGTAGGTAATTCCAATTTCTTGAGCATTTGGTCGACAACAGTTGGGTAGAAAACTGAGGCGCCAAAAACAGCCCATTCCTGTTCCGTCTGGAGAGCAGCTCTCGCCTGCATTTCAGCCTCTCAGGTCAGAGCCAATCCAGGGCAGCTCTGCCCTGGATTCTTTCCCGTTTGGAACGGAGGGCTGTCCTCTGCATAATTTAGAAACCTCCAATGTTACATGTTTGGCTGTTTTTGTAACCCAACAGATGCAGCTCGCTCGAACAACTGCACTCCCTGGAGTGTGTTAATCCACTTCGAAAAGGTATAATTGATTTTTCAGTGAAATATGTGACAATGACTCGCTGCTTTCCAACCACAGGGTGGTCTGCCCATAACCACAGGTGTCTGACCTTATCTAGCCAGGCAGGTGATTCTTTCCCCCACACTGCACTCATAGGTCACTTCAGGCGGCGTGAAAGTTCAATTCTGATTCGTCCCTTACACGAAGTTATTGGTGTTTACCACCGAACCACCAGTTATCCAGGTCAGGGCACGATGAGGCAGTGGCTAAAATGATGACTGGCCCTCTGCACAGAGCTCCCACAGACTTCCTGGAGCAGCCAAGTGGATTTTTGTGTGTCGATCTCTTCAAGACCTTGCCAAAATAATATGTTTTTGCTGAATGCAATGCTTTGACTTACATGTGGAAGTTTTACTGAGAGTACAGATGCTGAGTCTGGAACACATTGGAGTGAGCACCATGCATGAAGCCTCTTGCAGATGACACAGCCTCCTCCTCCATGCCAAGTCACTCCTGCAGCGGGCACAGACCTTCCTGCTTCTGACTCTTGCTGCCTCCACCGTCTGCAGCACAGCACCACCGCTTTTAGACTGCCTCCCACAGCTCCTGAGAACTTCTCTGCATGAAAATCCTGTCTCCCCAGTAGGACTGGAAATCATGGAATGTAGATCTAAGTGCAGCTGAGAAATAGTTGCTGACAGTCAAAGACCTTCAGATTAAAATGCCGCGTGACCCTTTGAATGCTCTGCAGTAGAAGACATTTGGAATCACAGACTCAACCTGCTCCCACAGCCTTAGCATGAAATTCAGTGCACCAGAGTGGGGGCTGGGGGAGTCACCTCCCTGTGAGGGGAGAGGAACTCAGCCTCAGATCTAACACACTCCCCTCTACAACCCGGGGGATACTCACAGCCACGGTACTTGAGGCAGAGTGACTTCAGGGAAGCCACTGAGACAGCTCTTACAATTGCCAGCCCCAAGCCTTTAGTGAGTCATTTTATATTCCTGACCCTAGGTTTCCTCATCTGTACAGTGAAGAGGATGATGCCTATCTCACAGGGAGGGATTTTTACAAGAATTAAGTGAAATGAAATCTTTGGAGTATTTCGTTCAGTATTTAGCACACAAGAAGAGTTCTCCAAATGGTAATTCTCACTTGCTGTGGTCTGCACATCTGTGTTTCCCCAGAATTCACATGTGGAATTCTAACACCCAGTGTGTTGGGATTAGGAGGCAGGTACCTTTGGGAGTTGATGAGCATGGAGCCCTGGTGAATGGGATTAGTGCCCTGATAAGAGGCCCCTGAACACTGTCTTGCCTCTCCCATCATGTGAGGACACAGCCAGAAGGCAGGGGTTAGGAGGAACCAGCCCTCCCCAGAAACCAGATCTGCCAGCGCCCTGATCTTAGACCTCCAGCCTTGTAAGGAATACATTTCTGTTGTTAACGAGCCACCCAGGCTATGGTGTTTTGTTACAGCAGTCTGAGAGGACCGAGACGCTCCTAACTCGGATCCTCTGACCCTACAGCCAGTGCTCTCCCCACCCTGTCAGGAGAAAGACCCTCATTTACTTTCAATATGTTCATTCATCCCAGGATGCTGGCGCCTTGGAGAGACTCATATCCAAGAGCACAGGTGGTTCGGAAGGTGAGCACCTAAACGTGCTGCGTCGAGAATAATATAGGACTTTGGATACTAAGAACACAGGCACAGACAAGCAGCCACAGACCGGCTCAGAGGGAATTTGCAGAGAGGAGGCCCTGGGAGGAGGACGCAGGACAGCTTCTCATTCGCGTTTCCTCTTGTCTAAGAGGCAAAGGTCTTTTTCAGTCGGCATTAGCCCTGCGTACAGTGGGATGGTGGCTGGATCTGCGCATCCAGAAGGCCCCAGGCCTTAGAAGAAGAAATGAGGGGGTACTCTGTGGGCACAGAATGAAACCTAGGCCCCAGAACTTCGGTACCAGGTTGGTGGTCTAAACCCTAGAGGAGCGTTTCTAAAGACCATGGGTGCTCTGCAGACAGATTTGCCAGCCACACTAAGTCCGTTAGTGCTCAACTGTTTGGAGAGCTTGTTATGGGATAGGATGTGCTGTGAATCGGAAGCAGTATCCTATACCGCGAACTGGCTTTATCACCAAATCTCTCCTCACAGAACAGCCATTGCTGTCATGAGGAACGCTGAGGAAAACACTGGTGTATCATGGAGTATTCTGGAAGCAGGTTATTTAAACCATGGGGAGCCAAACACATCAAACAAGAATATACACGAGTGTACGTGAGTGTGTGGATGTTGTCCTGGGCTGGAGAGGGCAATGGTGCATTCCGTTGTTACCTGCTCTCTACCTTTGAACTTTATGCAGGGGCTAAAACACCTGAATTGTCTCACAATGCATGCTTTGGACAAAGCATCTAAATCAATGCTGCTATTTAATATATTCTTAACAGTTTCCCTAGAGCCCAGGGCAGTTTGAGACATAAGTCCTTCACCAAATGTGTTTAACTGAAAGGATGTCTTTATACACAAATGGTGTAAAACACATAGACAAACACACATACACAGAGATGGAGAGACTGGTTCCAACAGTCTAGAGATTCAATAAATGGAAGATGTTGTCCAAAAACTGGGCAAAGTGATTTGCATGGAACACATTTTTGTCGTACCTTTCACTTTCCAAATCCACCTCATTTATCAAATATTTATTTCACCTGGCAAACACACAGGCGACCCCCTTTTCTTGGTTTGGTTTTCTGTCCCCCTTACAGTTTTGTTCTGCTTTTTAATTAAAAGAAAAGTTTAAGATGTAATTCACTGTGTCAGTTGAAAAAAAGTAGAAAGGATCCATGCGATGGAAAAAGAAAGTCACCTATTTGCAGATTTTTAATGGAGAGGTTTTTAAAATATTTTCTTACATACACAAAGTTAATGCTGTGGTAGGTGAGCTGTAAATGCTTCTTTTCGTTCCATAATTATAAGTGAAATGTTCTTTAATGTGCAATAATAATGTTCAAGCTGTGCTATTTTGCAGCTAATAATTATACACAACAGCGTGGGGCATGATGGCTAGCAGAAAGTTTTCCTTCTTAATGTATCACCCACCTCTCTCCTCTCCCTGCTACCTGCCTTATTTGCTGTGACTGTACTTTTTAATCCCCTTTTTATTCTAGGAATAGAAGCACTAGTTAGTTACTTTCTTAAGGAAAGAATGTGAGGCAAGATTGCTGACTGGCTAAAACTCCTCCCATACAAAGTGAAGTCTATAATGGGCTGGCTTTTTTTTTTTTCTTTAAGGAAAGAAAGAAAGAAATACACTCTTAAACTACAGCGAAGCTTAAAATGTGCTTGTTGGAATCCTCAGTCTTAAAAGGTTAGAAGTTTGCTGTGCAGTTTAACACAGCGTTCCTGAAACAAGGCTGGAAGTTGGCAATGAAAGCAGAGGTCATCAAGCCTTGGCATCAGATATCAATTTCTTCACAGATGGAGGAATAAATTTATCACTGAACAGCCACATTTGTTATTATGGACATGCACCATTTCCGAAATATCTTGGGGTTAGCCAGCTGTGTGTCCGAGGCAGCTTCTCCATTAGCTTCTCAACCACAGTGTTCCCTTGAAATTGCTGAATCTATTATGTGTTTTTCTTTGAAGAAAGAAAGAAAGAAGACGCCACATGTATTAAGAAAAGCCATGCCAAATAAATTGAGATTTGGTTGGAGACATTTGAGGAAACCAACTTACCTCAAGCTGAGTGTTCTAAATGGTTTAAATAAATTAACTTCTGCATCAATTTGAAGAACCATAAAAGGAATGTAACCCGGATACAGCAGTTGATTCAGCAGAAAGAAGACTCCCTAATTTTCCATACACCTAATGCTCGTTTGGACATTTGCCTGGACTTCTTCAGCCCACATTTAGCTCGTTTCCAGCTGCTCTAAACATACTTCCTTCTTAATGGCTCACAATAAACTGACCATATGGGTTAACATCGAGTCAATCTTTTATTTTCTCTTGCTATTACTGAACTACGAAAAAGTATTCTTTGGCATAAAGCTTCTGGTATATGTTCAGCCAGACTCTCAATAGAATATTGGAAAAAGCATGAATTTTATATAGTTAAAAGGGAAGTTTGGAATGGAGGCCAGAGGGTCAGCTGTGTTGCATAGTTCAGGACATGGGGTCATTTCAAATTTAGGTATAGCATTCTATTCCATACAGGAGAAGTTGTAAACACGTACTATGCCACACTATGCCATCTAGAAATTGCTTGTATTTTTTACCTGTAGATATCTTTAGGATCTTCCTGAAGCTTCCATAGGTTTATAGCACAACTGAAATATTTTACAACTTAAAATAATAGAATAATATGAAGCTGGAACCCAATGGGACCTAGATATCATGTAGTATCTTCTTCATTTCACAGAGGGTTATGTTTCAGAGGGTGTATGCCCAAGGCTCATAGAAAGTCAATCCTCCTGTGACATCTGTCACCAAAATGGACTCAAATAGCTACACAAATGCTTCATTCTCAATTGTTTCTCTGTGTGCAGGCTTACCTTGGTGAATGCTTTATTGAAGAACAAGATTTGGACTTCCATTTTGGGTAGTGGAGGACTAGATTATTTGGATCAACCCTCATGCAGCAGAACACACAAAAAAGGAAAGACTATGTGTATAAGCAACAAAGAGCTAACAACACAGTGAAGACAGACGTCTTGGATATAACAGAAATGTGGGTCTACTTTTGTTCTGGGAGCATGTGCTAAGCTGGAAGACACATCTAAGTCTGAGCTGAGTTTTTAATGCCTACGTGGTACCTATGGAACACAACTTAGAGCCTGAGTCATGCCATGGTAGAAACCCAGATGTACCACCCCCTACCTTGGTCTAGAACTCCAAAGAACTGCTTCCTGAGAGTTATAATTCACCAGAAATAAACCATGTCATTCCTGGGCTGCAGGTCAAATTCTAATCATCCTGGTGGCCCAAAGTACTTAAAATAAGATGATTCCAGACAATTAGTGGCCCAAAGCATCTGGCAGAAGTAAAAAGAATTATCTCCAGAGGAAGATAAAGTTATCCTATGCCTCATACTATTTCTATAAATAATTTCTAAACACAAACTTGAAACCTAAAATCAAAGATAAGTGGCACAAGAGGACATAAGCCCTCATGAGAAAGAGCCAATAGAAACAACAGGCAACAGAAACAGACCCACAGCAACTGCAGATGCTGGAATTATCAAAGATTCTATAATAACAACATTCACTCTTTTCAAGAAGACAAGAGGTAAATTGTAAATCTGGGATACAAAAGTGGAAATATAAAAATAACATCAGACTTTTTCCAACTATAAATTTTAGACATGAAAAATAAAATAATTGAAATGAAAAACTCAATGGTTGACTTTAATAGCTGATTAGACAGAGCCAGAAAGATGGTAAAAAGCAAATTTCCATCCACCATAAAAGTGGAATTAAAAATATATTAAAAAGAGAAGAGGTTTGACCAGAAAAACAGAAATCACTCTTACATATCTTTTAAAAGAATTTAAGGAGATAGTGAGACCCCCAGAGGTGAACAATAGGAAGCCACCAGCTTTCCTCCAAGATGGGAGAGCAAAGGAAAGATGGGGATTACATGAGTCCATGGGCCCATGAGGACTCAACAGAAAATGGAAGCACCGCGTATTTTTCCAGCAAGAGCTAGAAGCAAAGAGCAAATGCAGTTGTTGCCAGAGTTGTGCCCTAAGGAATAGCTTGGCTTCCTTCATGCTTTCACCTTTCAACTTTCTGTCAGTCTCTCTAATTTGCCACAGATAGCCAAACCTATCCAGAAGTTAACTATCACAGAAGTCTGGAATTTGCAGTCTGCAGTGGTCAGCAACCTCCTGAGATCGAGCATAGCAGAGAAACATTAAGGAATGATTCAGGTAGCAAATGGACCAAAAATTGGTAGGGAAAAAATTAGAGTCACAGGGGTTTAGAAAAGGTGACAATGTCTGAAATACAGAATTGGCCCACAGAAGGCAAGGAGAAAGGAAATGTAGTACAGGCAATACTTGAAGTGATAAGAACAGAAAGATATCAAGGTCCCAATACAAGACATCAATCCACAGATTCAACAAACCCATTTAACCCCATACAGGATACATTAAAAAGAAATTCAGCCAGGCATGGTGGCTCACGTCTGTAATCCCAGCACTTTCGGAGTCTGAGGCAGGAGGGTCATGAGGTCAAGAGATCAAGACGATCCTGGCCAACATGATGAAACCCTGTCTCTACTAAAAATACAAAAATTAACTGGGCATGGTGGTGTACACCTGTAGTCCCAGCAACTGGGGAGACTGAGGTAGGAGAATCACTTGAACCTGGGAGGTGGAGGCTGTAGTGAGCTGAGATCTTGCCACTGCACTCCAGCTGGCGACAGAGCAAGACTCCGTCTCGAAAAAAAGAAAGAAATCCACACCAAAGATATCATAGACAACATGCAGAAAACCAAAGAGAAAGATAAAAGTCTTGAAAGAGGATGCAAGACAATACTTTTAGAGGATTACAGTTAAATAACATCTGATATCCTGCTAACCAAAATAAATAAAGCTTTCTAAGATTCTTCAGCCTTTACGAGTATGAATGTACCATTCTGTTCAGTGCAGTGCTGGGGTTAGGGAGCTGTGGCCCTCAGCACTGGCTATACCTGGAATCTGCTGGGAGGCTTTAAAAAACCCTGTGTCAAGGCACACATCTGACCAATTAAACAAAACTTCCAGGGTACATGCCTGTGCATAAGTTTTGTTGATATTTGTTTATTTGTTTTAATTCTCTGCAGCTGATTGCAGTGTGAACATTAAGTTTAGGAACCACTGTTATAGAGGCATTCTCATGTAGTCCAAGAAAAGAATGAGCCCCAGCATGAATGAAGAGGCTGATGTGAAGAAATCAAGAGCACTATAGATTCTTTATTTTGGCACCAAAATCTTTAGTGTTCACTATGCTGAAATTACGATGGTGTACAGCAGTGGCATCATTAAAATCACCTGATTTTAAACAATATTTTATAGAATCACAGACTTTTTAAAGATAGATAAAGCAATCCCATGGACCCTTCACCCAGATTCCCCAAAAGGTTACACCTTACAATGCAATATCAAACTCAATAGACTGACTTTGGTGCAATGCGTAGTAGTTCTATACTGTAGCACTTTATGTCATTCTATAACATGTACTTTCTGTAACCACCACCAAAATCAAGATACAGAACTATTGTTTCACCACAGAAAGGTCTACCATGCTACCCTTGTATAGTCACCCCCATCCCTAACCCTTACAATCACTTAATTGTTATCTAGTTCTATAATTGTGTCACTTTTAGGTATAATATAAATGGAATCATTCACTATGTCACCTTTTGAGATTGGCTTTTTTCACTCAGCATATTACCCTTACATATAGTTGGGTCAATTTTTTAACCCACTCTTCCAATGATTGTCTTTTAATGGGTGTAGGTAGACTATTAACAATTAATTTAATTGTGGATATGTTAGGGCTTAATTCTACCACTTTGGGTTTTTTTAAATTTTCTACTTGTTTCTTCTTTTTTTATTATTATTATACTTCATGTTCTAGGGTACATGTGCACAACGTGCAGGTTTGTTACATATGTATACATGTGCCATGTTGGTGTGCTGCATCCATTAACTCATCATTTACATTAGGTATATCTCCTAATGCTATCCCTCCCCTCCTCCCCACAATAGGCCCCGGTGTGTGATGTTCCCCTTTCTGTGTCCAAGTGATCTCATTGTTCAATTCCCACCTATGAGTGAGAACATGCGGTGTTTGGTTTTCTGTTCTTGCAATAGTTTGCTGAGAATGATGGTTTCCAGCTGCATCCATGTCCCTACAAAGGACATGAACTCATCCTTTTTTATGGCTGCACAGTATTCCATGGTGTCTTTTATGGGTTCTTTGTTTTATTCTTCCTGCCTTCTTGTGGATCACTTGAACATTTTTAGAATGAAATTTGTATTTATCTATAGCATTTTGAGTGCATCTGTTTAATTAACTTTTTAGTGGTTGGTTTAGGGATTATGTTACGCATACGTGACTTATCACACTCTTCCCAGTGTCATCAATTTACCAGTTTAAATGAAGCGTAGAAAATGTACTTCCTTGTAAGTTCCTTCACCCTCCTTCATTTATAATTTCCTTAAGTATTTTCTCTACATAGATTGAGAACCACATCAGACAGTATTATGATTTTTGCTTCACCTACCAAACATAATTTGAAAATTCAAGAGAAGAGGAAAGTCCATTCTATTTACTTATATTTTTGCTCATTTCATTGTTCTTTTTATCTTCCTGATATTTCAGGATTCCTTCTTTTATTATTTCCTTTCTGTTCTGGGAAACTTACTTAGTGATTCTTTTAGGGTAGGTGTGCTACAACAAATTCTTTTACATTTCGTTTATCTTACAAGATTTTTATTTCTTCATTCCTAAAGATACTTTTTCTGATGGTAGAATTCTGAGTTGAGTTATTTTCTTCCAGCACTTAAACAATGGTGTGCCATTAGCTTCTGGTCTTCACGGTTTTTGATAAGAAATCTGCTGTCATTGGGACAGTTTTCTCCTATAGAAAAGACGTATCTTGTTGCTTCAAGATTTTTTTATTTAATTTTTAGTAGTTGCTCTTATGTTGTGTCTTGGTATAGATTTCTTTGAGTTTATCCTGTTTATAGTTCACTCAGCTTCTTGAACTTGTAGTTTTATGTCTCTGTCAAATTTGGAAACATTTTAGCCATTACTTCTTCAAATACTTTGTCAGGCCCCCTCTCTTTTCCTCTCCATCCAGGACTCTGGTGACACAAATGTTAGAATTTTTGTAACAGCCCTACATGTTTCTGAGGCTCTGTTCGTTTCTTCTCTCACCTAGTTTCTGTTACTGAGATGGGATTATATATGTTTTATTTTCAATTCTATGATTCTTTCCTTTATTTTCTCCCTTCTATTGAACCCCATCTATTATGATTTTTTTTTTTTTTGAGACAGAGTCTCACACTGTCACCCAGGTTGGAGTGCAATGTCACAATCATGGCTCGCTGCGACCTCCGCCTCCCGGGTTCAAGCGATTCTCCTGCCTCAGTCTCCCGAGTAGCTGGGATTACAAGCACCCACTACCACATCTGGCTAATTTTTTGTATTTTTAGTACAGACAGGGTTTCACTATGTTGGCCAGGCTGGTCTTGAACTCCTGACTTCGTGATCCATCTGCCTCTGTTTCCCAAAGTGCTGGGATTACAGGTGTGAGCCACTGTGCCCAGCCTATGATTTTTATTTCAGTAATTGTATTTAAAAAATTTTTTGCCTCCCATCTCTTTCTGTTTCATTGCTGAGACTCTTGATTTTTTTCAGTAGTCATGTGCCACACAGTAATGTTTCAGTCAATGATGAACAGCATATACAATGGTAGTCTCATAAGACCATAATACTGTAGGTTTACTGTACTCGTTCTATGTTTAGATATGTTTAGATACACAGATACTTACCATAGTGTTACAAGTGCCTACAGTATTCAGTATAGCAGCCTGCTGTGCAGGTTTGTAGCACAGGAGCAATGGACTATCCTACACAGCCTCAGTTTGTGTAAGTGCACTCTATGATGTTCTTCTGACAACACATTTCTCAGAACATATTCCCGTCAGTAAGCAATGCATGGCTGTACTTCAAGCGTGCTCATAATTGTTCTCTGAAGCACTTCTCTTGATGTTTTTAAGCCCTTGTAGACCATCCTAGCATCTCGGCCATCTCAGGGTTAGCATCTGCCTTTTCTCATTTGGTGTGAGATTTCCTTGATTCGTGCTATGATGAGTGATTTTTGTATTGCAACCTGGACATGTAATGTAGGATAGTATGTTATGAGACCTTGGCTATTATTTAAATGTTCTGTCTTAGCAGGCCTACTCTGACACCCCTTCAATAGAGGAAGTGCCACCTCATTACTGCTAGGTGGGTTGGAAATCCAGGTTTCCCACTGGCCTCTGTTGACACCAAAGGATGGGCTCTTACCACAAGCTGGAGACAGGAGCACTCCTTCACTCCAGGCCTTCACTCATGTCACCCAGGCTGGGAAAGCAGGAGTTGCTTTCACCTATGGCCTTCCCTGGGGATCTAAAGAGCTCATTACAGTTGAGCAATGGTGAAACCCTAACTCTCCACTAGGCATCCTCTTCTGACACCACCAAGCCAGCAGAGGAACTAGAGCCCCATTACAGCCTGACAAGGGTGGGAATCTGGGCTCCCCACTTGGCCTTGGTCAAAGGTAAGGGTAGGGATGGGACCACAGGATTTTTCTGCTATATTTATATGGAGCAGAGAAGTTACAGGCTAAAGGTTACTTGCTAGGCTGCCCCTTGCCTGGTGCTTTGGCTAGAGAGAAGCTTAGGTTTTTGTTGAAGCTTCTTTTGTCTATACCCATTGGTATTTCTGGGTTTCCATCTTCGCCAGTACCTAGCCTGGGATTTATGACCCTACATCCCCCAGAAAAAAAAAAAAAAAAAAAAAGCAAAAAACCTGGGGACTTACTATCCTGCAGCTCCTTGAGCCCCAAGGTCTCTCACTGCTACTCACTGCTATGTGACTTTTTTTTTTTTTTTTTTTTTAGACCAAGTCTTGCTCTGTCACCCAGGCTGGAGTGCGGTGGTGCGATCTCAGCTCACTCCAACCTCTGCCTCTCAGCGGGTTCACGCCATTCTCCTGCCTCAGCCTCCCAAGTAACTGGGACTACAGGCGCCCACCACCATGCCTGACTAATTTTTTTGTATTTTTAGTAGAGACTGGGTTTCACCATGTTAACCAGGATAGTCTTGATCTCCTGGCCTCGTGATCCACCCACCTAGGCCTCCCAAAGTGCTGGGATTACAGGCGTGAGCCACCGCGCCCGGCCCACTGCTATGTTTTCTATTGTCCATATTTTAGAGTCTTCTCTTGGTTGTTGTATGTATACTGTTCCATTTTTAGCTGCATTTAGTGAGAGAAACAGGAAAAATATATCTGCTCTATCTTAGTAGCCCTAAAGAAATGCCAGAGTCTGTTTGAGATGCTGTAACCAAATATCGTGGACTGGGTGGCTCATAAACAACCCAATGTATTTCTCACAGTTCTGGAGGCGGGAAGTCCAAGATGAAGGCACTGGTAGAGTTGGCGTCTGCGGGGAGCCTGCCTCCGGGTCCAGATGGCCCTTTTCTCACCGTGCCCTCACATGGTGGAAGGCACAGGAGAGTTCTCCGGGGTCTCTTCTGTAACAGCACTCATCCCATCCATGAAGCTCAGCTTTCATGACCTAATCACCTCCCAAATGTCTTGTCTCCTACTACCATCACCTTGAGAGTAAAGATTTTGATATACGAATTTGGGGGAACATAAATATTCAGAACATAGCAAGAACTTTATAAATTTCAAGGTATTTCATTGAATTGATCTGGGTTGGGGCTCACACCAAGCGATTCTACTAATTTCTAGGAAAAGTTGTAAACCACTGATGTGTCTCAAAACCTTAATTAACCGAAGAGTTAAGAAAGTAAACAATTCTAGGTAAGTGAATGCATCCATTAACCTGAATTTTACCCTGAAGGGCTTTTGTTGTTTCAACCCATGTTGCTGAAAACCTTTCTAAAAGGCAAGTGTTCCTTTGAACGGTTTTAAGGAAGTGAACATCACTGAATCATGTCAATTGTTAACTAGTCTGCACTGCCAAGGTCCTTATATTTGAACAATTCTTTGGGGACAAAATTTAATATAGGAGGCAGCTAAGTGTGATTTTAAAACATCTCTGGAAGTTTGTACTGTTTTTCTACAAATATCAACATAGTTTCCTTTCTTTTGTTACATTTTATCCTCTAATTCAGATATAAAATCAGTTAATTCCAGACTTTGATTTGTTTTATTTAAATTGATTGAAGTATTAATCTTAGAACAATAGTATGGGGATTTTCAATAATAAAAAATTAAATCGTGTAGTTTATTTTCTAAAAGTTAGTAGAATTGGGGGAATATTTATTACGTGTTATTCATTCTTGAATGAGGTAGTAAAAGACGCTATAAATGATTAACACTAAGTGTTTTTTTAAAAAACTAATATTCTTTCTGTAAGTAAGGAAAAATGTAAGAGAGACAGGAAGGGGGTTTTTTAAAATGCAGCAGTTACATATAAGTGAATCAGTCAACAAGAGCCAGATAGTACAGAACAAGTAGTGCCTTGAAAAAGGTACGTAAACCAGAAAAGCTGTTACGAAGAAGTAGTCTCCTACTTCCTATTATTCTGTGATCAAAATTGTATGTGAAAAGTTGTCTAGAGAAAATAAAAGTTCGTCAACCAAATCACTCAGTGGCTGAGAAGTAGACAAGAGGGAAGAAGGTAACCTTGGTGTTGCAGGGCACACTGCAAAGAACTCGGAATTGTGATGGTCCGGGGAGTGATGGTAGAACTGTCAGTCAGCAGAGTACCCTGCCATCTGTCTAGAGACCCTGAGACTTGATACCATTGACATTTCTTAAACAGATCACCGTTTCTTCTGGATTAACAAAACAGCATATTTCATTCTGTATTTACTAAAACCCGAATACTAGATTCCAAAATGTTCCCTGGAAGGTGGACTATGCCATATTATAGAAGCTCTAGTCCTAAATTTTTTATGTGAAAGTCTCCAGAAAGACAAATAAAATTCTATGTGTTCTTGGGCACATCTCTGTGACACTCACTTTCCATGTACATAAACAAGGAACTATGACGTCCACCACACTCAGCTCTTAGGATGCTGTGAAGGACAGATTAGAGCATGTTCATGAAAGTATCTGAATTTATCTATTGATGCTTCACAGATCCCCATCACTTAAAATGATAATTTATTAGGATCAACACACACAGATCCCTGTGTTGAATGGGCTCACCTGGGAAGTTCTCATTTGGGGTCTCTTACGTGGTTGCATAGAGAGACTACTTAGGATGGATCATTTGAAGCCCCGCTGGGTTAGATGTCCATCTGGATTCTTCACTCACGTCCCTGGCATCTCATCTGGGGTGGCTGGAACAGCAGGGCCTGGGCAGACCTTTCTCTCTTTCTCTCGTTCTGTGCAGCCCCTCCATGTGGCTAGCTTGAACTTCCTCATAGCATGGCAGCCTAAGGGTAGTCAGACCCTTTGCGTGGCAGCTAGTATCCCCCACGTGCTATGAGAAACAGGTGGAAGCTTTGAGGCTCCTCATGATCTAGCATCATTTGTGCTGCATTTTATTGTTTACATAGGACAGGCCAGGCTGGATGCATAAGAGAATTCAAAAGGGCCTGAGAGGTGTGGCTTGTTGTGTGACCCTCATTGCAGACTAGCTACCTCGGCGCCTACCACCTTTTAAAGTGCTATAAGGAATGACATACTATTGCATAGAATTACCTGACTTTTTATAGTGTTTTGCAATCTAACACTTCTGAAGTCATTTTAGACCTTCTTTATCTCCACAGTTTAGTCAAATTATCACATTTCTACTGTCATTACTGAGAAATTTCATTCCATATTGTTCCTCTCCTTTTCAGAATAGTAAATTACATTGCTAGGAGTTTTAATTGCCCTGTCCACGTATGTGACTTCCGCAGTGTTATACATTCCACCTGTCTCTGAACCGACTGTACCTGGAGACGCTTCCTTCCTCTGTACCAGAAAACCCTTGTGGTGATCAGCTTTATGTGCCAGCATGGCTAAGCTGTAGCACTGCCCACACACACCCCGTTATTCAATCAAACACTCATCTTGGTTTTGCTGTGAAGATATCTGCAGAGGACATTAACACCTACACTCACTTGACTTTAAAAGAGATTATCCTCCATAGTCTGGGTGGGTCCCATCCTATCAGTTGAAGGCCTAAGAACAAAACCGAGATTTCCCTGGGGAAGAAGAAATTACATGTGTGGACTGCAGCATGAGCTGCTGCCTGAGAGTGTCCAGCCTTCTGGCTCATTCTAGAAATTCCAGACTGGCCTAGCCAGCCCCCAAAATTGCATAAATCAATTCCTTGCAATAAATCTCTTTCTTTGTGTCTCTCTGTCTCTCTGTCTCTGTGTGTGTGTGTGTGTGTGTGTGTGTGTGTGTGTGTGTGTATCTTACTGGTTCTATTTCTCTGATAGAACTCTAATGCTAATATATCCTCATCGATAGAATCAATAGGATAGAATGAATAGATCAACAGAATGCAATCACCTCTTTAAGACAGCAAAGGCAAATGTAGTTTTTAAGAGTATGCTGGTAAAATACTTACAGATTCTCTGAAATGTTAAGTGTTATCTTTAGGAAATCTAGACCTCTTCTAAAAGCATTTAGATATTAGATTGTTAAAGTATAACCTGTTTGGGGGGCATCCACATATTTTGGAAGAAAACGTGGTGGATCATGGCAGGAAAAATCTATAGGTGACACAACAGAATGCATACGTTGGAGGTTGGACCTAAATAGAAATACCCTAACGTGGAGCCAAGCTGATCTGAGGCACCGAGGTCTGAATTCTAGGCAGTGACGTGCCAAGGAGTGCCAGGTGGGGTGCTGTGGGAGAACGGGGAAGGGCAGTTCAAATCTGGGTGGCTTTGCTGGATCCTGTCTGCTCACAGTCCCTCATCCGCCGGCGCGTTTGGCATGTTGTCCCACCCAGTTGACTTTGGGCTTGGCAATGTAACCTGCTTTGAACTACGGAGCATGACCAAATACTTCACACTCCAAGGGTGAGCAAAGCCTAGCGTGATTGCATTCTGTGACTGCCACTCTCTTGTTCCTACACTCTGCCATGAGAAAAAAAAAAGAGAAATATGAGAGATCCAGGACACAATCCCTCCTCCTCTCTGGAATGAGACCAGATATGTCGTGTCCCCATGGCCAGGAGCGCAGCTACAAAGAACCACAGCCACAGACTCAGAACAAGCTCCCATCACATCAGGTTCACAGCATGAGCAACAAGCAAACCTTGCTGTTACAAGTTACTAAGATGTGGGGTTTGTTTCTTAGGCAGCATTTACACAGCAAAAAAAAAGAAAAAACTGACCAATACATCTACTTCATTTTTTTTTAAAAGGATGCTCCATTCAAAATTTTACTTTTCACAACTGCTCAAGCTGAAGTGATTTCCAATGTTTCATGTGTATCCCTGGACCTAATACTAAGGTTTTCATTATCTTAGAGTTTTCAAGGAAAAAATAATCTTAAGTTTGAGGAAACAAGCGAGTTCTTCATTTAAAAACAGCTGTGTTAAACATATTGGCCAAATTCTTCTCAAAGAATAATGATAAATGCAGCATTAATATTTCAAATTGGGCCTGCTGAAAGGTTAGTCGTCTAACACCCTTCAAGCTTCCCAATATCCTGCGGGGAAATTAAAAGAAGGTTAGATGTAGCAGGACTTGGACGGAGTAAAATATCTTTAAAGTATTTTTAAGAGATATGACAGACAATATGCAGCTGAGCAGTTAAAACAATCATGCAGGACTTAAGACAATAAAAGGGCTGGAAAATGAAACCGTTGCAAAAAGGCTTTGTGGCAAGAACTTTATGATGAAGGAAGTTATTTGATCCTATCCTCATGGCTTTGAATAACCCCAGTTTGATTTTTGAAACTAGAAACTCAAATTCAACCCCGTTGGTACTGTGGAGACCAGGGAACCAAAGAACAGATGTTTCTGGGGAAACAAAGTAAATGTGAGTGTTCGTTGCTGAAGCCAGTGGCAAGGAGTGAGAATGTGCATCGGAAGATGATTTTTTAAGGGAGTATAATAATTAACTGGGGATTTAATCTTGATTTTGATATAAATTCAAATTTATAGAATAGTTTCAAGAATAATACAAGGAACTTTCACATATCCTTTAGCCTGACTGAACAATTATTTATATATTTTTATATATGCACATTTTTTCTATATCAATTGAGAGTAAATTGGTAATAATTTGCTTTTTACCCCTGAATACATTGGTGTATATTTCCTAAGAACAAATACTTTTTTTTTACAAAAACACATTACAATTATTAAAATTAGAAATTTCAAGTGGATACAATACTACAACCCACAGTTCTTATTCAAATTTTTATTCTTACCCCAATTTTGTCTTTTATAACAATTGTTTTCCCAGTCCAGGATCCAATTCCGGATCATGCTTTGCATTTTATTGCCAAATCTCTTTAGCCTCCATTACACTGAGTCTCTCAGCCTTTCTTTCTTTCATAACCTTAAAATTTTTGAAGATTAGAGCCTGGTTACTTTGCATAAAGTCTCTCAGTTTGGGTTTTTCTGATGTTTCCTCATGATAAGATTCATATTGTGCATTATTAAGAGGAAGAATACGAAAAAAAAAATGTATCTCTGTAAGTTTGGGAAGCCATGATCTTTGTTGCAGCATAAATGATGTGAGTTTGATCGTTTGGTGTCTGCCAGGTTTCAGCATTGTGATATTATCGGTTTTTTTCTTTATAATTTATAAGTCATTTGTAGGGAGATAGTTACTATGTGCATATTCTGTGTCTCATCAAATTTTCACTCACTAGAATTAGCATCCACTGATAATTTTCTAACTCACTATTCTTTCTACATTTATAAGACGGCATTCCACTGTAGGGAAGAGACTTTTCCTTCCTCTCCTACCTGTGTATGTAAATGTGAATGTATGACAGTGTGGTTGCATTGAAGTATATATGCACATGTACATGTACGTACCTTAGTGCGGAGTTACAGAAACTTATTTGATCCACTGAGCTCATTACGATCATTATATGCTTAATGGCCAAATTGCCTCAGATTTGGCCAGTAGGAGCTCCTCCAAGCTGACTCTATGATTCTGTTGAGATAAATGTTCATATTAAAATCATTCTTAAGGGCTTCCTTTCTTTCTGGCACCTTAGAATGTTCTAGACTCAATTTGTGTTTTTCTGTCCCAACCCTGGAGAAGACTTTTCTCAAAGCTCTCTGGTTCATTGAAGTGAAGAGTGATCTTAAGAAACCAAGAAATAATACAGCAATGTCATTGCTTCCGGGCCTTTCTAGCAAACAGACCTAGGAAATGCAGAGGCATATGCATGCGTACTACAAACACACGCACACATGCAAGCACATGCATGCACATGCACATACGTGCACGCACATACACATGCACACACACGTGCACTCACATGCACACACACAAACATGCACACAGATTCACACGCGCACACACACGCACACATGCACAAACACACGTGCACACATGCACACGTGAACATGCACCCATGTACACACACACGTGCACACATGTGCACACACGCATGCACACACACACGCACACACATTCACGTGCACACATGCACACATGCACAAACATGCGTGCCCACACACGTACACGTGCACATGCACCCATGCACACACACACGCACACATGTGCACACACACACGCACACACACATGCACGCACACACACACGAGAGAGAGATTTATATATCTATTTAAAACTATGAGTTTATACTGATACCTCAGGTTCCAGTGAAGCACCACAAGCTACAGCCTAGTTTTACCCCTTTACATATGTGTAACTGCCTTCTCTGATACGGGGAAACCTGTCTACCATTACCTTCAATGTATTTACTCATTTGTACAAGATGAAAATATAAAGGAAGTATTACAGAATAGCGAACTCATGCCACTGCAAAATACAAACCCAATAGCTAGAGTTAAATATTAGTTTACAGTTCTGCTGTGATTTTTTCTAGGTAAAATGTACATACAGTGAAATACACGATCTTAAGCATGTAGTTCAATGAATCTTAACAAATGCCTAAAGTCACTTAACCCAAGCTGTTGTCAAGATACCCAACATTTTCTTCACCCCAGGACATTTCCTAGTCAATCTCTAGCCTTTAGACACAACCACTCTTCTGATTTGTATCACTGCACATTAGTTTTGCCTGTTCTTGAAATTCATGTAAGTGAAATTTAAAGTATTTTCTCTTTTGTGTCTCACTTTCTCTCACTCACCATGTTTTTTCTCTTGATGTATTGGGTGTACTAGAAATTTACCAACTGTATTAATCTTTTCAAATACTTTACTGTAGATTTGGCTGACTTTCTGAAGAATTTGTGTTTTATATATCATTTTATCGATTCCTGTTCTTTATTATCTTTCTCCTACATACTTTGGATTCAATTTTCTCTTTTTTTAACTTAACCTGTAACCTTAGAAAATTGATTTTAAGCATTTTTCCTAATCAAATATTAAAAATTATAAATGTTCCTCTAAGCACTGCTTTAACTGCATTCCTCAAATTTTGGTATGTTGCATTTTCCTTACCATTCTGTTTAAGTATGTTTTAATTTATTTGCTTGGATTTCTTCTTTGGTTATTTAGGTAAGTTTTTCTTAATCTCTAATTTCGAGCATGTTTATACATTCTAATGTTACTGATTTCTAATTAAATCTATTGTGATCAGAAAATACTGTCTATAAAACTCCAATAGTTTTAAAACTTTTGAGGCTTGTGTATGGCCCAGGATAACCACATTTATCTTCATGAACATTGCATGTACTCATGCCAATTCTGCTGCCGTTGAATGTACTACTCTACCAATGCCACCCTCGTCAACTTGCTTGTTCATATTGTTCAGATCTTCATCATCCTTTCTAATTTTTTTGAATATTGTTCTTCCAGTAACTGCTACTACACACACAGAAAGAGAGAGAAAGAGAAAGAGAGAGAGAGATCTATTTAAAACTATGAAGTTTGTAGTGAGTAAGATTTCTAAAATCTTTCTGGTTGTAGATATATTTTCCTAGATTTTTAACATGCTAATTTGAAAAATATGTGTTGGGTGAATAATATATGTCTGTCTGATGTCAAAATAACACATCGAAGAAAGAACTGATCAAAGTATTACACCTTGTACATACCGTGTATACACTCTGTATACAAGATACACAAGTGAGGAAACACTATGTATTACCAGGAGTTCAAATGAACCAATTGGTTTTCTTTCAATACCTCAGATTAAATTTTAAATAAGATCAAAGCTCAAACCCAAAATGAAGACACTTCAAAATAATTTTTAAATGTTGAGTGGAGACCTCTGAGCCACAGAGAAATGAGAAATGGGAGCTCCGTTAGAGGGGTACACAAAGGATGCATGGATACAAAAGGGGAACAGAGCTGATGACTCCAGCTGCGTCGCTGATCAAGTTAAGCTGTTTATAAGCATTTGGAGGGAAAAAAACAAAATCATTAGAATTATTAGAAAGATTCATGAAGACCCACCATGACAAACTAATTTTCTTTTCTGACATGCTTACTAAACGTGTAGAGCAATAGATCGCATCGGTACAGAGCGCTTCCGTCTCCGCAATGATCACTCTGCCATGATTCACGATAAACCTCAGGTTAACAGTCTTGGGTTAATAATACATCGGTTTATGTATTCACCACCGATTAAGCAAAGAATTCATTATTCTATTTGTAGAGACATGGGGAATCACTTACACCACCAGTGCTCTAACCCCTGAGCTATGGAACCAGCGTGGGGAATAGTTTACAGAGGAGTGCCCAGAGTTTTCAGCTGTATTCCTTTTTTTGGTATGTGTACTTCAAAATTGAAGGAACTCAGTTTCTTTTTTAGTAATCTGGATAAAGATCTGGATTATATATTTGCAGGAATCCAAATTTTGGGTGTACTTTTCATTGTAAAATGTTGAAACATGTAAGGGCAAAAAAAGACAAAAAACTTGTGATTTTATTAGTGGGCTAGAAACCGAGACTGAATTCCTTTAATAAATTAGGTTAACCATCAAACTTCCTATATAAAAGAACAGAAGAATCTGATATTAATTAACCACAAATTTAACTTATTAGTCCTTCTTCACACTGCTGATAAATACATATCTGAGACTGGGTAATTTATAAAGAGGTTTAACAGACTCACAGTTCCACATGGCTGCGGAGACCTCACAATCATGGTGGAGGGTGAAAGGCACATCTTACATGGCAGCAGACAAGAATGAGAACCAAGCAAAAGCATTTTCCCCTTATAAAAACATCAGATCTCATGAGACTTATTCACTACCACGAGAACAACATGGGGGCCCCCATGAATCAATTATCTCCCACTGGGTCCTTCCCACAATATGTGGTTGTTATGGGAGCTACAATTCAAGATGAAATTTGGATGAGGACACAGTCAAACTATATCAGGTATATTAGTTAACTATGATAATATGCTTATGAACAAGGCTCTTATGAACAAGGGCAAGTAATAGCCCTGCCCTTCTCCTTCCTTCTGTACTTAGAGTTTTATATTGAATTCTGGACCCATATATTATTTAATTTGTGTTACTGACTCCAAGAGTGTGTCTAGAGATGAGTAAGCAGGTAGAGAGGACTCTGTCAGGGCTGCTCTGGGAAGAGCACTTTAAGTAATTCTAAGTGCTCGTTGCAGAGAATAGAGGGCTGAAGGGATCAATGGTCATGGCTTCAAGTATTTGGAGATCTTTCTTTTAGAAAAAGGAGAAAGCTCTTGAACTACTCAGAAAGTTCTTGAGTTAATCACCTTTTCTCTTTACTATTTGGAGAAACAATTTGTTTTACCCACCAAGTCAAAATCCATCACTACCAACCAACCAGCATAAGAACTTTCTAAAGAAAACAGAGAGCTGTCTTAAGAGACTTTGGACCCTCATGGGGCACACTCAGGTTTAATGGTCCCTTGTAGGGAAGCTGTGGAAGATACTCTTGTTTTGGACATCATAGGGTGAAATGACATCTGTGAACTCTTCCAAACCTAATGTCTAATATGGTACATATTTTAGAACATGAGATCTAGGAAGGACCTAAGAGATTATCTTATGCTCACTGCTGCAATTTATAGATGAGGAGACTGATATGCCTCTGGCCCGAGATCATGACCTATGCTATTAAACATCTCTCTTTTTTATTTTAAATTATTGATAATAAAACATAGAAAGAATGAATAAGACCTACTATTTGATAGCACACAAGGTGACTGTAGTCAATAATAACTTAATCGTATGTCTTAAAATAACTCAAAGAGTGCAATTGGATTCTTTGCAACTCAACGGGTAAATGCTTGAGGGGGTGGATACCTCATATTCTATGATGCGCTTATTTCACATTGAATGCCTGTATCAAAACATCTCATGCACCCTACAAACATATACACCTACTATGTACCCACAAAAATTAAAAATTACAACCTATTAAAATAAATTACAGATGTAAATTTAAGGGGTACAGGGGTACAAGTGCAATTTTGTTACATGGATATATTGCACAGAGGTCAAATCCAGGCTGCCTTTAAAATTTTCTTACCATGGATTACACCAATTGAATTCAGAATTCCAAAGAGAATTTTAAAATGGTTTGAAGCCATTCCACTTTTTGTAGTAATTACTAGCTTGTGATAGCCACACAACAACAGTGTCTCCCAATATGTGTCAAACAAGTAATTTTTGATTCAAAAATTGAGAACATTTTATTCCACATCACTACAGAAATCTGTAACCATAACTATGAGTCAGAGTGCATTCTTAAATGCCTGATATTGTAGGGAGTTCACCCCTATCTGCTTAAAATGATGATGTATCTGTTAAAATAGAAAAGATTATTTTGCAGTAACTAACTACACCAACAAAGTTTTTTTGTTATTGTTGTTTTTGGTTTTTGTTTGTTTTGGTTTTGTTTTGTTTTGTTTTATTTTGTTTTGTTGTTTGAGATGGAGTCTCACTTCTGTTGCCCAGATTGGAATGCAGTGGCTCAATCTCAGCTCACTGCAACCTCTGCTTCCCAGGTTCAACGGATCCTTCTGCCTCAGCTTCCCAACTAGCTGGGGCTACAGGTGCCATCACCATGCCTAGCTATTTTTTTTTTGTTTTGTTTTTTGTATTTTCAGTAGAGACAGGGTTTCACCACATTGGACAGGCTGGTCTTGAACTCCTCACCTCAAGTGATCCACCATCCTCAGCTTCCCAAAGTGCTGGGATTGTAAGTATGAGCCACCACGCCCAGCGCAAAGTTTTGTTTCTTATGTAATTTGCCCAAAGTAGGTAGGCTGTAACCCTACCCCACTGCCTTTAAACTGGAGCCCAGCTGCCAGCAGCATCCCCTGGAGCAGTGGAATGACCAAGGCAGACAGAAGGAGTGTGATATGGTTTGTTTGACTTTGTGTCCCCACCCAAATCTCATCTCAAATTGTAATCTTCACGTGTTGAAGGAGGGACCTGTAATCCCCACGTGTCGAGGGAGGGAGGTGATTGGATCATGAGGGTAGTTTCTCCCATGCTGTTCTTGTGCTGGTAAGAGAGTTCTCATGAGATCTGACGGCTTTATAAGCATCTGGCATTTCCCCTGCTTGCTCTTCTCTCTCCTGCCACCCAGTGAAGAAGCTACTTGCTTCTCCTTTGCCTTCTGCCATAATTGTAAGTTTCCTGAGGCCTCCCTGGCCATGTGGAACTGTGAGTCAATTAAACCTCTTTCCTTCACAAATTACCCAGTCTCTGGTATTTCTTTATAGCAATGTGAAAATGAACTGATGCAACACGCATGAGCAAGCACAAGCTGATGCTCAAAGCTGCTGCTGGAAGTGACATTTCCACTCACGTGTCATCGGCCACAGCAAATCACATGGACACACTCCAGCATAATAGCACAGGGAAGGATCATCTCCCCTCAGGAAGAAAGAGGCCTCAAATACTGTGAACAGTTCTACACTATCTGCAGTGCACATCTGTCTCCAGAGACTTTAATGCTACACCAGCCACTCACTGTCTTCACCACCCTCTTCTCTCATAGCAGGGTCAGATTTCACACAAATATAAGATGTACTTGTCTGATGGATATTTTAAGGCACTGGTGGAGTTCTTTGCCTATCACCCAGAGATTACTGAGTCATGCAGGGATTGGAGTGGAAATAGAGCCGGGTTGAGAACAAAGTTGTAAATTCTACGAGGTGACTTCAAAGAAAGCCCTGTGTGTTAGTCCTGGTTCTCCAGAGACACTGAACTGATAGTAATATGTGTGTGTGTGTGTGTGCGCGTGTGTATGTGTGTGCGTGTGTGTGTGTGTGTGTGTTTATATATATATGAGATAATATATTGGTCTTAATAAGGATCAATATAGGATCCTACTATTGATACTAAATAAGGAATTGCTTTATGCAATTATGGAGACTGGTGAATTCCAAATCTGCAGGGTGGGCCAGTGGCCAGAGACCCAGGTGTGGGTGGCCCAAAGGCCATCTGCTGGGGAGTCCCCCTTGCTCAGTGAGGCCAGTCTTTGTGTTCCATTTAGACCTTCAGCTGATTAGATGAGGCCCACCACTCTTCGAAGGGCAATCTGCTTTACCCTCAGTTCACCGATTTGAACGTTAATCTCATCTAAAAGCATGCTCTCAATTGATACAGGAAATGAACCACTACACACTGGTATAAGCAGAAAATCTCTTGTGCTGGGTCAAGTGGCCCAAACTGTTCCGGTCAGCCTGGCCACCAGGAGATATGGAAATAAAGCCTCTGCTTTGGGGAGGAGGAGCTAAAAAGGGAGACTTCCCTCCCCGATTTCCCTCCTTTAAAGGACTGGAGGGGGACACTCACTGGGCTGTCCTCACCAAAGAGTGAAAGAGGGGACTTCAAGGAGCCTATGGTGAAGCCTAGGGGCACATATAAGACGGGAGACTCGCAGTCCACCTCCCTGTGGGGGCCATGCTCAGCCACAAAGCCCACCGCTGGCATTCCTGCAGGACACAGGAAGAGAGGGTGTGTGGGTGCTTCCTTGTGGACAGTGCAGTCCACCCTCGTGTTCCTCGTTTCTAAGACAGAGAAGGAGAATCCCAGGGTGGAGGCTGCAGAGGCCGGCGTCAAGCTCACCAGAGATGTGCCACGAGGAAAAGAAGGCCACCTGCTCGGAAGAATGGGGGCAAGGCCATCCCAGCAGGGATATACAGAGGCTCTATCAGAGTGGGGGGAGCAGACCACCTGTGATGATGGAGTGGCTTATGATTGCATCCCTGTCAGCTGATTCGTAAGGCCTTTCCTCTCCTGTGTGAGCCATCAGTCATGATCTGGAAAAGGGAAGGTGACCTAAGAAAGATGAGCCCCCCACCATGGCTGTGTGCTCTGGGGAAACCTCTCTCCACTCTGCTTGTGTTACTTTCACAGGGATGCCATGGCAAAGTACCACAAATTGGGTGGCTTAAAACAAAAGAATGTGCTTCTCTCGCAGTCTTGGACGCCAGAAAATGAGATCAAAGGTTCCGCAGGACCCTGCTCCCTCAAAGGCTGGAGGAGAGAAGCTGCCCCCTGCCATTCTCTGAACCTCCAGTTCGCCAGCAGTCTTTGCTGCTCCTCGGCTTTCAGGACGTGACTCCAATCCCTGCCTCCATCTCCACATAGCTGTCTCCTTCCTGTGTGTGTCTGCGCCCAAATGTTCCTCTTCTGCTGAGGACATGGGTTACATTGTGTTAGAGTCCACTGGAATGAACGACCATATTGGGTTACACTGTGTTAGAGTTCCCTCGAATGAATGACCGTATCTCAGTTTCGTTACATCTACAAAGACTCTATTTCCAAATAAGGTCACAGGCACAGGTACAGGGGTTAGGACGTCAACTTCTCTCTTGGAAGAACAGAATTCAACTGATACAACACTGCAGGGGTAAAAACAAGACAGAGAGATGAGGAGCCCGCACATGCTCTGCTCACCTCAAAACTTCTCGAGAAGCAAATCTAACTTGCAGAAATTTGAGAAAGGCAGAAGCAAAAAAACAAAATGAGATTGTTTTCATAACTTAAAGAGGCTGAAAATGATGGAATTGGACTGAGATGTGTTACAGGAGCCTACAAGCTAGAAGGATAGATTGAAGGTCATGCTTTGAACAAAAGCCATTAAACATAAATAAATAACATGGTATCACACTTTTGCCTCTCAAGTTGAGACTGCCTCTAAACTGACTACATTACAAATATCCTAACAGAAAATTATCCCCAAAACCTAGAAGGCCATATTATGCTTGGGCAATCATCTGACCATGTACAACAAATGTAATGAAAACAGTACACCTGAACCACGGCAAACCCAACAGTTTAATTTAAAAACTCAGAGATACTAAGTATTGCCTTCAGCTGGACATTGGGAAACTTCACATGGCTACATTGTATTTCCCCCCACCAGTTGCTTCCGGGTTGTGAAATTCACTGGACTGTGGAGGGAGCCTTAAACCTTTGTGGGTGATTGACGTCTCAAGTACCTGAGCTTTTCTGGTTCTGCTGACCCTCAGTCTCCTGGACCCTAGGTAAGTGCCTGGGGGACTATACCCCGATCAGTTGAACTCACTGTGGGATTGTTGCTTCTGAAAGTCCAAGGGTCAAAATTCTATGTCTTTAGAGAAGAATATTTTCTTACTTTCAGTCAATGACTATTTAATATGCTTTCTAAATATTTGAAGAGAAATGTGTTTTGTAATATTTTTGTGTATTTCTGCATAATGAATAATATCTTCCATTCTATTCCTAACTCATCAACTTGAAAAACACAGAAGAAGAATCAGACCCCAGTATGATTTGATATCCTGCAGTCTCATCTCTGGAAGCCCAGAATAAAATGAAAAAGGTGTGGACAAGAAGAGAGAAATCACTGTTGACAACACATTTTACCTAGCAGTCCAACATTGTTTATCAGCATAATAAAATGTGCCAATACTCACCAGCACTCTAAAATATGCACTAATAATAAATAGAGATATAGGACATAATATGGCCAATGATGAGATATAAATTTATAGCTCCTGGGGGGAAATGATGGGAGACCTCACAATGGAGAAAGTTGACTTTGGATAAAACAAATAACTTTTCTCCTTTGATAAGCCTCAGATGAAAATAGCATTGATTTTTTTTAGTTATAAAATCACAATCCCTATTTTGCATGATCAAGAAACAGAAACAAATTTCCACACTATTACCTTTCAGCTCCTATATATTCCATTTTTATCTTTTGTTCATCCCATTGATCGTTTAAAATTAATGGTTTTATAGGTAGGATAGCGCTCAGTAACAAATATGCTAATCCTTGACCTGAAACGTCGTCAACCACAACAAATTCTTTCTTCCATTCCCTAAAGCAAAAAGCAATGAAAAACCTTCAAAGTAAGTTTGCCATTACAGCTTCCTGTAATCCCTGGAGTCTCTGCATTTTCCCCAACTCAATGTTCACCTGTATCTGAAGAGACAATGTAAAGGTTGCTTATCAGCGACTGGGGACAAGATCATAGGTTCCACTTTTCCTTTTTGTTTTCAGTGGCAAGTTAGAGCCCCTGAGTGATTTTAAGGAGATGATCTCACCATGCCTGACTTTTATATGAGCATTTAACTTTGGTGCTAAGTTTCTTTTATGGTCTCCATCAAAACTTAATATGTAAATATTAGTGTCACATCTTCCTTCCCTCTTAACAATCTTTAAAGTCAAATTTGAATTTTTAGAATACTGCAGCTATGAGTTATTTTTCCAAATCACATAAGCAGCATGATCACTTCACATTTTACATTTTGTTTGTTTTCTTTGTACAGGTGAGGTAACTCGTACTTATATCCCCTGAACTTAAGCTTGCTAAGTTTTCAGTTGGTTTCCCTTGAAAATGTCACTTGCCAATTCATTATTTATTTCATGCTCTCTCATCCTAATATGGTAAAAAAAATATTCTAAGCAGATAGAGAAATCTATCAGTCCAGTCCAATTGGAATCTTTATACTTTGATAGCTTCAAATGTACAATTATTGGTAAGGAGATCAAATTGTTCCAAAACCACAACTAACCATGACAGAACTAACTCCTTCCTAATGTGAATGTATTAAATGTCTTATTTTATTTCTCCAAGAATTAAAATGGTGCCTTTTACAATAAAAAGTAATAGCAAACAAGAATAATAGCTAATTTTTATTAAACACTGAAAACACGTCAAGTACTCTGCTAAGAATTATATGCATTTTTCCTCTGTTTTTCCTCTTTAATTCTCACAGTAAATGTAGAGCATAAATACTCAGTAAATTCTCACTCAGACAGATGGCACAATGTCATTCTGTCGGTCACAAAGATGTTGGTTGCTGTGTGCTCACAGGACATGGTACTTCAAGCTTTTTTTTGTTTGTTTTTTGACAACGTCTGGCTCTATCATCCAGGATGGAGTGCAGTGGCACGATCATAGCCCACTGTAACCTCCACCTCCCAGGCTCAAGCCATTCCCCCACCTCAGCCTCCTGAGTAGCTGGGATTACAGGCAAGTGCCACCATCCCTAGCTAATTTTTGTATTTTTTTTATAGAGATGGGTTTTCACCATGTTGCCCAGGCTGGTCTCAAACTTGTGAGCTCAAGAGATCCACCTGCCTTAGCCTCCCCAAGTGCTGGGATTACAGGCATGAGCCACTGAGCCCAGCCGACTCCAGGCTTTTCTAATGAGATTTCTGGGCCACAGAGTGGAGACAGTCCCTATCCTCAAAGGATGCTGCCGTGCATTGTCAAAGACCAATGTGTCAAAATATTTATGGAAGAAGGTGCCCGAAAGTTTGAAGACAGTTATCTATAAGGGAGGTGTAAGAAAATCACCTGGGAATACCCATCTCGGAAGAACAGGTATGAATGCCCTTGAATCACTTAGAGAGCTTCTCTTCAATGTTAAATTATTGTAGTATCACTGAGCTCACCACCCAGAATGATGCAGTCCGCCTCCCCAGGAAGGAATGAAGGTCATAGTTTCCTCTCTATAAATGTGTCTCACTTTATATTTTAAAAAAAAAATGTTAATTCAGGCACTGTGTGTGAAAAGTTTGGCAGGAAAACAAATGTCCAGTCCAAGTCCTGGGGCCTACGGGAGGGCAGCAAATGTGCTCCTGGCCCATGGTGTGGCACACACACACCCTCCTTTCCTGGCTGCCTTGTGCCCAGACCCGGCCAGAGGCCTGAAATGTGGCCATGTATGGCAACGCAGACCGCAAAGCCTGGAGATCTGCAGCATCAGGCCCAATGCATGGAGCGAACGGAGCACTGACAGCAGAGGATCGTCCTTCCTCTGAGAAACACGGTTCTTGCAGGGTTGGAGACAAGAGGCATTCTGCAGCTGGGATCAGTCTCAGCTTGGCAGGAAAGGATCGAGCACGCTGGGGGACTCAGTGTGGCAGGAAGAACTCAGAACCCTATCCTGTGGCTGCTCAGGGGCTGAAGCAGAGGCACTGCCTTTGGGCTGTCCAACGCCCTGAGGATTTTGGATATGGTGAGTCTTTCTGCTAATGAGGCATGTGAGGTCCTTGGGCAATTGTTTAAAATAAGAGCAGGACCATATTTGTACCCCAACATGAGGAAGGGTTTGCAAAGGCTTCCATTGTTTCCACAAAACTGCAGAAACAGGCCTCAGGACTCAGGAAACTGAAGGAACTTGGTGGACAAGAATAAGAGCCTAGTGAATCAAAGGTTTCTTTAAGGGAACAAACGCCAGGACGGAATTTCATGATGTGGTAACACAACTAGAAAGGAGCACGGAGAAATCAGTGCATCCTGTTCTTGCATAATGAAGACCCTGTAAGGGGTAACAAGACTCAGCCAAAGTCAAGTGAAGCAGATGTGTACAAACACGAGTATTTTGACTTCTCCATTCTATCAGGGAAATGACCTCATTCTAGACCATTAATGAAGGAAGCATAACATAACCTGTTAACATCTGACTCTTCTTTCAGAAGTGCTAATCTCTTACTCTAGAGAGAGAGATTCTAGAATTTCTAGAGACTTCTAGAATTTAGGAAAATTCTAATAGTCCAATTGTATTCAAACTTCAGAAAACATATACACTTTAAAATTTTTTATTTTAATCTTTGTGGGTACACAGTAGATGTATATATTTATAGGGTACATGAAACGTTTTGATTCAGGCTTGCAATGCATAATAATCCCTTCATGGCCAATACGGTATCTGTCCCCTCAAACATTCATCCTTTGAGTTACAAACAATCCAGTTACATTGTTTAAATTATTTTAAAATGTACAATTAAGTTATTATTGTCTATAGCCAGCCTGTTGTGCTATCAAATAGAAGGTTTTATTTATTCTTTATTTTTTTTGTACCCATTAACCATCCCCGCCTCCCCCAACCATGCACCCACTACCCTTCCCAGCCTCTGGTAACCATCCTTCTATTCTCTATGTCCGTGAGTTCAATTGCTTTGATTTTTAGATCCCACAAACAAGTGAGAACATGTGATTGATGTTTGTCTAAGGCATGCACTTTATTTGGCCAACTCGAGGGTCTTCGGGAGGAACCTGAAGGAAATTATTGGGCAATAGGACTTTCATCAGGGCAACCTCCATTCGAATTAGCAGAGAAACATATTAGAGGCTATCTGTCACTTATTTGGCCCTAAAACAATTGGACATCACATCTGTCATGGTAGGAAGGAGTCATACCGCAAGGAAGATAACAGGGAAGTCAAATTCCAGGAAGGCTTTCGATCCACCAAATTCAGCACAGAATTCAGGTGTGTGTGAACCTGCCCACTGTCCGAGGACAGGGTCTATGGCATCCGTCCTTCTCCAGGGGGATTTGCAACCAAAAGAGGTCAGCAGAGGGCACGGACCAGAAGCATTTGTCTTATAACTCCCACCATGCTTGCCTGTTTCTTTACAAATGGGATATAGACTCTCATTTTTAAATTCCCACTGTTTATTCTGTAATATTAATTTTTAAAAAATCAACAACAACTAAAAATGTGGAAAAGACAATTTTAATATAAAAATTAAGGCTATTCCTAGGGCTATACATAAGGTGCCAGTTAAAAAAAAAAAAAGATTAGGAAATAATAACTAAAGCTGTATGCCTTATCACTTCAGGTAAAAATATCTTATGAATAATATAATCATTGTCTCTGGTTATTGGGTATGAAAAAGATAAGTGTACCCCGCACAGTGTGATGGAGGGAGACATTAACACTTTCACACGGCTGGATACGGACTCGAAAATGAGTTAGGAATCACCGGGTCATCTAAGTGGAGGATTATTCCGTACATAGGCCCCTAGGTCAATTTAAATTATTAAATTTATCTCAGTGGCCGCAGGGGCCAAGACGCATTTGTGTTTGCTCTTTATCTTTCTGTCCTGTTAGCATGGGCTTAGCAAAAGGGGATCAGCAATGACAGAAGGAGAAAAAAAAAAAGAAAGAAAAGAAAAGAAGGAAGATCCAAAATTCCTGCTTGGGCCTTTAGATGGTTAATGACTGAGTTGCAAGGGAATCAGCCTACATTGTTTCAAGGGCATTTTCCTGCTGAATAGCTTTACTTGTTGCTTTTTACTTCTATTTTGACCTTGACACACCCAGGGTACCTTTGGTGCTCACGGGCTGTCCATAGTGGGGAGAAGGGATGATGTGGGTCATTCATGGGATGTCACTTAAAATCTGCGATTTCTTGGGAATGCCCCCACCTCATTTGTAAAGGTTAGTAGAGCCCTGTTTTAGGGTCATGCAGGCTGCTGTTCTGTGGTCTTGAGCCCCTTGACTGGTTACTTTTCCATACAAGTTCCAGTGTACACAGCCCCTTGGGCTTCAGTATGTCTGCAGGGAGCACCGTGTAATAAGAAGTCCTAACAATCCCCTCCGTATGTTGCTCCAGAGAGAATCCAAGCTGAGGCATCACATTTGCGACCTTGTGTCAGGGGAATTTTGAATAGAATAGGCCCATAATCCTAATGTATTTTAAAAGCTTAAAAATCATGATATTTAATTTTGCTCCTATAAAAGGACACATTTTCAACCCACAACTTTTCTCTGGAATCTGTCCACCCCTCTCTGGGCACGGCAAGGCAGTGAAGGAGGCACCTCCGTGTGTCTCTGGCCCGTCTCTTACCGTGGAAATCTCACATCAACCAGCCCTTCCTCACACCTAGTCAGATTGCCATGGCCTGCAAAAACATGAGGCTTTGTTCCTTTCATTTTAACAGAAAAGTGCAGATTGACTGAAAAACAACATTTGGCCTCATGTTGCACCTCTTGCTTTCCTTATCAAGGCTTCTTAGTGGCTCTTTCTGTGCCCCGGACCTGTGATGAGGCCCTCAGATGCACTATCCTGTTTGTTCCTACAGCAACCCTGTGAGGCCGGGTGTGGGGCTCACGCTTGTCATCCCAGCACTGTGGGATGCCAAGAGGGGACGATTGCTTGAGCACAGGAGCTCAAAATCAGCCTGGGCAACATACCGAGACTCTATCTCTACAAAAAATACAAACAATTATCTGGGCATGGTGGTGCATGCCTGTAGACCCAGCTACTCTTAGGCTGAGGCAGGAGGATCATTTGAGCCTGTAAGGTAGAGGCTGTGGTGAGCCATGATCACGCCACTGCACTCCAGCCTGGGAGATGGAGTGAGAAGTTGTCTCTAAATAAATAAATAAAACAACCCCATGATTTAGGATTCACTGGTACCATTTCATCCCACAGACAAGGTCCCAAGGCTAGTAATGGTAAGTCAGTGGCCAAAGTTCAGAAAACCTGAGCTGACCCATGACCTGGCCTCAGATTTTCTGGGCCCCAGCCAGGTCTGCTGCTCCTCCTCTCCCTCTGCACGGGCCCAGTTTGCCACACACTGGCTAAACAAAGAGCCCAGCACCCTATAGAGAACTCCAAGCCCAGTCTACACCCTTGGGGCCCTAGACTGTGCCACCTTCCGGAACCCACGCAGGTTTGTATATCTGATAAGCCAGGCACTTTGCAACAGAATCAGGAGTCACTGTGGCCTCTCAGACCCCAAGGAAGTTTAGAAAGAAAGTTTGCTGCAAAACTTGCATCGGCTTTACCGACACTCAGGAAAGTGTGGGAACATGCTGGGCTGGGCTGTGATTCTCCTCCAAAGAGCAAACCTTCTTAAAGATGTTACAAATCCTGAGACTAGTGTCTTTTCTTTCCCCAGTCAACTCATCCAATCCTGGAACTATCAACACCGTCTTTATATCACTTCTCCAAAATTTCATTTTCAATCTGAACCTCTCGGATCGGCACATCCAACAGAAGCCTGGAAGCTCCTCTCAGATGCCTCCCAGTGCCTTTCACCTGACATGACTAACTCAAAGCTCTCGACCTCTCGCCTCGGACCTGCTTCAGGTGTCTCCACTCTGATACTTCCAGGCACTGCCATCGACACGGAAACCTGGTGGTTAGCCTGGAAACTGCCCTCACCCTCTGTCCTGGGTTGAATAGGGCCCCTCAAAACGTATGTCCACCCAGAACCTCAGAACACGATCTTATTTGGAAATTGGGTCTTTGTAGATACGATGAGGATCAGGTCCTAAATTCAAGGACCGGTGTCCTCATAAGAAGAGGAGAGGACATCCTGATCCACACGAGGAAGAACCATGGGACCACGGAGGCAGAGCGTGGAGGGACGCAGCCACCAGCCAGGAGCACCTGCAGCCACGGGGACCTGTGAGAGAGGTGGGGAAAGGAGAAATCTCCGAGAGGCCTTGGAAGGAGCCAGCCCTGCCCACAACTTGACTTTGGACTTCTGGCCTCTGGAACTATAGGGAATTAGACTGTCCTTTCTCCATTGCCCCGGCCACCATCCAAGCCTCCATGAATCTTGCCAGGATCTGTCCCACAGCTCACCAGCGGATTCCCCACATTTATTCTTGCCTCCACCCAGTCTGATCTCTGCAGAGCAGTGTGTTCTTGGGAAAACACAAATTGGATGACACAGATCCCTTGTTTGAATAATTCTATGGTTTTGCATTACTTTTACACTAAAATCCAAGATCCTCAGCATGGCCCCCAAGGCTCTGCTCGCTCTGGCCCCTGCCTGCCTCTCCGGCCTCATCTCACCACCCCCACTTTCCTTCTCCTTTGTGAAGCTACAACCACACTGACCTTCTTTCCATTTCTACATGGAGCCGGACTTCATCCTGCCCTAGAGTCTTTGTTTCCACTCTTCCCTCTGATACAGACACTTGTCCCATTTCTCATCAGAGTGATCTCCCCACCCTTCAAGTCTGGGATAATTATCACTCCCTCACGGAGTTACTTTACCTCTTACATAGATAAAAATGGCAATCTCTGTTACGCTTTCTTAGTCCTCTGTATTTTTTATTAGTTTATCAAAATTATGATGATATATTTATCTCTACAATTGTTTGGCTGGTATCTCTATCCTCTACCATGCTGTACAACCCAAGATGGTGAAGGCTTCAGCATTGTGTGTCCAGTACACAACACAGTGCCTAAAACACACATAGTCACTGCTACAAAAATGTTTGTTGAATGCACATTGGTTGAATACTTGAGTCTTCTCTGAATTCTACACTTCTACCTTAACAATGTAACTCCTATCACAAGCAATAGAAGGGGAAATGTTTGCGACTTCTTTTCAAAACCTTAATTTCTTTCTCATATCTAAAGTCTGTGCCAACCAGATCTTCCACTTTCAGCTACAGGGTTGTTCATGGAGTCCCTAGGTTTTGTGCAGTTTACACCCTGGGTCTGGGCAAGGAGGAGCTACCAGTGATGGTATCATTGGCCTCACCCATGCCAGACATCTGAGGCTCTTCCTCTTCATCTCTGTAAGTCATTGTGGTTGGAAAATCTCAAGTTGCCTAAATCAAACCTGGGAGACGGTGTTTCTCAAAGTGCCAGAAGAGACAAGTCAGAACATGTAGAAGTGGTTTTCTAAGCAATTAACTGCAATCAAATTGCCATTGCCATTATGTAAATACTGGACACCAGCCTATGACTTTTTTTTTTCCTTCTTCTTGAGACAGAGTCTCGCCCTGTCACCCAGGCAAGAGTGCAGTGGCACGATTTCAGTTCACTACAACCTCTGCTTCCTGGGTTCAAGCAATTCTCCTGTCTCAGCCTCCTGAGTAGCTGGGACTACAGGCACCCACCACCATGCCCAGCTAATTTTTGTATTTTTAGTAGAGGGGGGTTTCATCATGTTGGTCAGGCTGGTCTTGAACTCCTCACCACATGATATGCCCACTGGTGCTCCCAAAGTGCTGAGATTACAGGCGTGAGCCACCACACCCGGCCAGCCTATTGCATTTTTTAAATTTTTAAATTTTAAGATTATTGATTTGGATATTTTACAAGTGGCAAAGGAGAGGCATTTTACAGTTTTCTGCCACTCAGCACCAATGAGCACCACATGATGACTTCAAAGTCCTTGTAATTAACACTCCTAATACAATTACACACCTAGTATAACCACTAAGCTGGGCCAGCCTATATTCATTTATTCAACTAATATTTATTACCTACTCTAAACCAGGTATGTAACTGCAGTGGGATAAGAGGCAACTTACCTCATCTCATTGAGCCTATTTTCTAGAGAAGGGAAGGCATGAAAAATATCAGAAAAGTCATTTTGAAAAGGTGATAATTGACCTGAGGCCTGAAGTCACCAGGAAGTGTGGGAGGCTGGCATGCCTGAGGAGCACTGAGGAAGCAGGAGAGTCATGGGATGGAGGTCAGGGAAGTGGCTGGGACCATATCATTAGGGGCCCTTGTGCTCTGCTAAGAACTCTGGATTTTTAACACGAGTGCAGTGCAAGTAATTGAAAGGAATGGTGTGACCTGACTGCCGTGGTTAGAGGACTTCTTGTGCTCAAGCACAAAGAACAGACTGTAAGGAGCAGCTGTGATCCAGGGAACCAGATACCAAGATATTGCCTGGGCCAGGTCAGATGATGCACTAGAGGAGGATCAGCAGAGATGATGAGAAGTGATTTGAGTTTCATTCTTTCAACATATGTGTGATCACTGATTTAAAGTCTGTGATAAGTCCAACATCTGGGCACCCTCAGGGATATTTTCTAGTGGTTGCTTTTTTTTCCTACATATGGGCCACATTTTCCTGTTTCTTTGTGCATCCCATAGTATTTCTCTGAAAACTGGACATTTTAGATAATAGAATGAGGCAACTCTGGAGCTCTGATCCTGTCCCCTCCCTGGAGTTTTTTACTGTGGCTGTTTTGTGTTTTGTTTTGTTTTGTTTTTAATTCCATAAAGTCTGCATTCCCTGTTATATGTGACTACTGAAGTCTCTGCTTGGTTAGCTTAGCATTCAGCTAATGACTGGTCAGAGTTTTCCTGAGATGTCTTAGCCAGCAAGTCTTCCAGGAGCCCTTTAACACCATTGTGTGTGTCAAGCACATCTTCAGTGCCCAGGCCATTCCCAAGTCTCCCTTCACCTTTACTTCCTGCTTGTGCAGGGCCTCAAGGTCAGCCAAAGGTGAGTGGCTGGGGACTCCTTCAGGTCTATCCTGAGCCTGGCTACAGCCCTGCACATGCAAAAAGCCTGAAGATTTTCCAAAAGAAAAGCACAGCTCTTCAAAGTCCTCCATGGACATCTTGATCCCCAGAATTTTTTTTAGTGCAGCTCATTATTTTTAACAAATGCTCTGGAGATGGGACTTTTCTCACGGAGCTCTGAGTCAGGTCAAATAACAGCAATGCCCTGTGAATAGAGTTTTTCCCAGGGAGCTGTGAGATGGATCCAGTGGGGACAATGCCTCGGGGATGAACCTTTTTGAGGTGCCCCAAATCCACTCTGCCCTGCCCAGTAGCTGTAAGGGTGTTGGATTTTGTGATTGCTATGATTTTGAGATTCCTGGTTTTCAAGGATACTGTAGGACTGAGGACAGAAAGAAGGGAGCAGGCCAAGTTAAAAACACAGCTCTGCTGTTCTTATCAATGTTCAGTCATTTTTCATGAGTAAATGTTTTTCAAGTTGATGTAAACCTTGGGTCAATTTCCATAGTTCTGGATGTTGTTGAAAACAGGCTAACATTGATAATTTTGCCTGTATTGTCATTGCTCTTATGGAGAAGTGGATTTATGGAAGTCCTCTCCCCACCATTCTGAAGGTCCCTCCCCCAGGAAGTGATTAGATTGTAAAGATATATTTGAAGCAGGGTCCATAGGATTTCTCAAAGATTTGGATGTGAAGAACAAGAGAAAGAAATGAACTGAGGGTAATTTTGAGGCTTGGGTCCTAAAAATTAGAAAAATTTAATTCCTATTTATTGAGCTGGGTAAAAATGGGAAGAAGGCAGATTTCCTCAGGATGATCAAATGTTTAGCTTTGAACACATTAAATTTGAAGTTCAAATTAAGCATTGAGGTGCACAGGCCAAGTAGGCCATTGGACAGACAAATCTGGACTAGACAGACTGAAAGATATCGCCTAAAAATGGTAGTTACAGCAATAGAATTCAGGCCTATGTAAGAGGAATACATGTAAATAGAGATTCCACAACAAAGCCCTGGGGTGTTCCTACATCCATGGGCAGGAAAATGAGGAGCATTCAGTAGAGGGAAGTGAAAATAAGTGAGGTAGAAAGAGAACCAGGAGGAAGTGATGTCTCAGAAGTCAAGTGAAAAAATTGGTACCAAGAGAAGGATGTCATCAACCACATCAAAGCAGCCAGCAGTTGAGCAAAAGCAAGTCCAGCAACCAACCACCAGATTTACCAACACAGAGGCCAGGAAGCACCTTTAAAAGAGCAACCCCAATGGAGCAGCGGGGTCAAATCTGTAAATGGATTCAAAGGAGACATGTTGGGGAGGCCATGGGGACAGTGAGTGCAGAGAGCTTTTCTGGTTGTTCTTTCAAGGGAAGCAGAGAAGTGGGGTCCCAACATCATGGTCCTGCCGGGTGAGATAGTCAAAGCAGACCCTGGGCCCCAATGCCCACGCAGAGTGTGAGGGTTTTACTCAGGAAGCCTTGGAGAATCATGCGGGGCTTGATTTTCACTTATGCCCCAATCAAAAAGTGACTCTTCCACATATGGGAATAACATATAACATGGCTACCCACTTATTTTGGCAGCAAATGTGTTAATCTGTTTTGCATTGCTATAAAGGGTTATCCAAGATCAGGTAATTTACAAAGAAAAGAGATTTATTTGGATCACGGTTCTGTAGGCTGTACAGGCATGGCACCAGTGTTTGTTCAGTTTCTGGTGAGGCCTCAGGAAGCTTTTACTCATGGTGGAAGGTGAAAAGGGAACAGGTAGGTCATATGGCAAGAGAGGGAGCAAGAGAGGTGGCAGGATTTTTCAAACAACCAGTTCTCGTGTGAACTAATAGAGTGAGAACTCACTCATCACCGTGGGGAGGGCAACAAGCCATTCATGATGCAGACAACTCCCACCAGGCCCCACCTTCAACACTGGGGATCACATTTTAACATGAGATTTGAAGGAGATAAACATCCAAACTATATCACCAAGCATCTATGCAGCACAGCTCTTCAGTTAGAAAGAAGGATAGGCAAATGCAAATAATTAATAAATCCTGTAGACAGGGCGTTAGTCTATGGAAGGATAAAAGCCTTCATGGAAACCAATTGCCGTCACCTATACCTACAGTGATCTTCAGGTGATTTGTGTGATTGGAGACATAAAATAATCAGAAACCATAATTAGGCCTCTGATAGAAGAGGGCTGCAATACCAGAGAAAGTTTTCCAGTACAGCCTAGTGAGAGACAAGGAAGAGGGGTAGCTTTCAACAATTCTTGCAAATCTTCTGTGAAGTTTTTGGGGTTTGGGGCAGGTTTTGTCTGCATTTTTTTGTCTGCATGAATTCATATATTAGGGTAGGGGGGTTCCAGTTGCTTAGTGAAGAAGAACTGAAATTTATGTCAGATCTCAAGGTTCCTTTTTTAGAGTTGCATGCATTTGTGATTACGTTCATAAATCATAATACAAAGATAGTCCACGTGGGAGAAATATGCACAGTCCCTGCCCCCAAATACTGAGGTCATCCGAAAACACTGTGAAGCTGTAACACCTTCTCCCAACTATTAGGCCCCATGATTACAGTCAATTCCTGGCTCCTAGATTATGCAAAGCAGGACTGGGGGCACCCTGAGGACATTGTCTTACTACCTTTTTTTCCATCTGGATATGCCACATGTTAGAATACCTCACGGTTCCCTCTCTGTATCAATCATCCTGAAAGCAAATCGCTAAGCCACTTGCAATTTAGCACTCCCAAAATGTGTTTGATATAATGAACCTCACATTTTTTTACCTGAAATATTCTTAAAGATGTTTTCATTTATCTCATCTCTGAAAATTGCATATCTCTTGCCATGCTGTGAAAGTTTCAGGTTGTCTTTCCTCCTCTCTGCCATCAACAGACAGAACGGAAGCTGGTAACAACTGATGCACTACCCTCGGTTTTTAACTCCCCAAACACACCTCATTTACTGCCCAATCAAACTCAGTAGTTGCAGCAGTTAGCCAGGCAGGCCTTACCCTGGAGTTTAAAATTCCCTTCCCACAATATATATAGTTAGTCTTAATAAATAAATGACTTGGACCATGCATTATATATCACTCAAATCCACAAGGACACAAATTATGTATAATACATTGGCTGTGTAATTTATTTATTAAGCAAAACGTGAATTTTCCATGCTTGTGTTTGGAGGCACAGTTTGTCACACGCAGCTAAATGATGTATTCTTATTAGTCCCACTCAATTACGAAGTCATCCCTCTGTGCACGGTGTATTTGTTAATGATAGTGCCACAACGCTGCGTCTACAATACCTGTGATTTTAGTGATTCATAACCGCTCACTAAAACTGTGAAAATGATAAATTGACTGCTGTTGATTAAATGCCGCCAACAGTATGCTTCATATGTGTTTGTCGCAGTTAGGAGTTAAAGAAACAGCATTGCTCAAAATCATTTAAATATCTAATTAAGCCAAGCCCTCACTAGATATAAAGAACTCATCAGGATAGGAAAAATAAAAAAAGAAAGCTCGGTGGGAGAGGAGGGAAGAAACACCATCTGTAGCCCCTCACCAACATAGCCTCATTGACGATAAAGAGACCGTCATAATAACCACGTGGAAGGGGCAATGCCCACATTTTAAAAAGCATGGGAGTTAGCCCCTTCTGCTCACCAGCACAGCTGCCGGGCTATCTGATGACTGGCCCTCAGCTCTGGGATTAGCCTTGGGCAGTAGTGGATTTCAGTCACTTATCTGGAAGCCCTGGGTGATGGCCTTTGAAACTGGAGCAAATTCACAGAGGCCTGGAAGGAGGGAGATGCAGAGGCAAGAAAAGGGGAAGGAATATTTTCAAGCAGTTTCAAATCACATCCCTTGGCTTCCACTGCAGCGAAAGGGTTTGTTAATGCTTCCACATAACAAATGGCAGCAGAAAGGAAAATATCATTTCAAACAAAGATTAATTATCTTTATGGCTTTAGATCATTTTTTTCTCCCCTTAGATTAATCCATATAGAAGTCTTATTGGTAATATTCAAAGCAGTACAGAACAAGCCCAAGCCCAGAGAATGCTCTGTGCCGGCACCTCGGCTCCTAATTTAGGCTGCTGGAGTGAGTATTCAGGGTAATAAAAATAGATACCCGGTGAAGCTTGGTAATCTTATTAAGACCAGCCAGGAGGTGTTTATTTTCTTTGTTTGCAATTTTGAAATCAATTGAGAAATGTAAGTGGAAAGTGCATGAATTCTTTCGGAAATCAATCTTCTTAAATTAGGCCACGTCTCCGGAATGTTTGGAGCAGAGTAATAACAACAAAAGTGGACTATTCTTAATTTTAAAATTTTGTTTGTGCCTAACACACTTTTTAAATTTTCCCCTTATAAAGATAAAACTTAGAACAATGTCCCCATAGCTTTAAAATTGTTTCAAAATTAAGGTGGAGCATTGATTATTAACAGCCCAGATCTATAACTGACCATGAAGAAAGAACCACGTCTTACATTGTCTTTACAAAAGCCAATTTCACTTTTAAAACTTAAAACTCAAGAGAGGGTGGTATGCTGAAGTCTTAGATCTTTTGAATGGCTCATAAGAACAGTCATGGTATGAACTTTTATAGGCAAGGCAGAGGTCATTTTCAAATTCTACTAAGAACTCAAACCCTAACACATATGTATCAATTTAAACATACTTAGTCTTGAAAGTTGGATGATTTCCTTTATGTCAAATATCCCTGGGGTACCTTTAACAACATTTAAGACTTTTATTCTCACATCTGAAAGCAATTCCACAGTGTCCTGGACAACTGGCATCTTAGGGACCCGTTGAACCCTTACTAACTGCTTGGATGCCTTGTATGGCAGTCACAGAGAGTCATTCCCTCATTTATAAGGGGTTTGTTTCGTTTCCTTTTGTTTCTACTGCATCAAGTACAGTTTTTCATTTATTTCCTGACAGAACAAACTGACTTGATATGCAAGTTTGTACAGTGATGGCCAGGGGGAACCCAGATTCAGAATCTCTTCTTCTCAGGTTCACTGCAGTGGGAGTGGAAAGATCCTATGTCCTCACTTGTGTTCTTAATTAACTGCAAAATGTTGGGCAAATAACTCACTCTCTGCATCTTAGATTCCACACTTCAAAAATGACAAATATTAAGATTGGTGACAGGCTGTTTTTATCCTTATCTAACCTTTAGATTTGACTCTCCCTCCTTCTCTGGTAGCACCAGGACCTCTGGTTTGCATGTGGCTCAGCATCTATCGGGCAGGTCCTGGGGGCAGCCCAGGCCTCCAGCACTCCCAATGTGTCAGCCCATGCTGGAGCACACGTAGGTGGCACCCCAAGGAGGCATCACTTGGGAATCTTCACCTACCAGATAACATAAATTAAATGGGACCTAGTGTCCATTTCACATCTGCATGTTCTCTCCCATGCCCTTTGCAGATTAAAAGGCCTAATCATTTTGCATAGCCCTGTAGCAGGTGCCCTCTGATTACTCCTTCTCAGGGCTCTTTGTGTAACCACCAAACCCCAGCATTTACAGAGATGTTATTACGACCAAGAGTAAAACAGACGTGGTATGTTGAAGTCATCGTAGAGAAGGGACTAGAGAAACACCAAGGCTCGCAGGGGCTGACATTCTTTCTCAGCCCCCTTGTGAGTTAGATCAAGACCGTGCCATATAGGCATGTTCTAGAAACTTCTGCTCCTTCATCAGTGATGCCATGAACCACTCTCCTTCTTAAGCCTCTTGCTTTCTTTGCCAAATTTGTACAAAAACTTTTTAATGTAAAATAGCTTAAGAAGAAACAAACCTGACTTATATGAAAGGAAAACCCCAAAAGCACAAAGTGATGGCATACAAGAGTGCTGTCATTTTCCACAAATAAAGTTGTTCAGGAGCCCTCCTGTGAGACAATTACACAGCAAAATGGAAATGGGAAATTTCCACAGGAGTTGTTCAGCTGTAAAGAGTAAACCTGTGAACAGTCTTTTTACCACCAGTGGTAGCTATACGATTAAAAGGATCTGTTTTATCGAGCAGCCACGCAGATGAGCAGACATCATGCTCCTAGAATTATGCGCTGATTTTTCTAATAGTAATAATAATCAAAGTCCTTTTGAACAGTCCTTTTGTTAGTCCTGCACTGATGTCTTCAGGTATAATAAGGGCTGCAACAGAAGGGCAGAAATTCCCTCCTGAGGATCCTCAGCACTCTGTCTGACAGGGCTTCAATGCCACCTCTGATGTTTCATGGATAGGGTGGAGACCGAAGCTCAGGTTCTGGATGGCGGCATCCTGGGCACTGCTGGTCTAGGCATGTGACCTGCCCACATTGGAACCAGCTCCCTCCCCCCGCACAGTGGAGCTGACCACACCACCTGCAGCTGGGACCGGAAACAGCTATACACTGAGAAAGGACCCCTGGTCAGAATGCCTTTTTTTTATTTCCATGATTGGAAATTAAGCAATTTCTGTTGGTTTGTTTTCAAATGTCTATTTGAAAGTACAAATATTTCTGGGAATATTAGCCTGCATTGGTGGTCATGTATCTCTTAGGATGATTTAGTTTAGAACAAAATGTTCTCCCTAATAACCAGCTGATATGGTGTGGCTGTGTCCCCACCAAAATCTCATCTCGAATTGTAGCTCCCACAATTCCCATGTGTTGTGGGAGGGACCCGGTGGGAGATAATTGAATCATGGGGGCGGTTTCCCCCATACTGTTCTCGTGGTAATGGATAATTCTCACGAGATCTGATGGTTTTTTAAGACGTTTCCCCTTTTGTTTGGCTCTCATTCTTTCTTGTCTGCTGCCATGTAAGACATGCCTTTCACCTTCTGGCATGATTCTGAGGTCTCCCCAGCCACATGGAACTGTTGGGTCCATTAAACCTCTTTTTCTTTATATATTACCCAGTATCAGGTATGTTTTCTCAGCAGTGTGAAAATGGACTAATACACCAACTGAGATCTTTGTAACTGGAGAAAGAGAAAATGTTTGGAAGTATGGGGGGCAAGACATGGTAATCTTGAGGGATGGGGCTCATTCTAGGGAGGGGACAGAGAGAAGTGGGCAACTGTGCTTGATTCAATGTATCCTATAGACAGAGTTCTACTTATTACCTATAAAGAGGTATAATATCACCATTTAATAATTTTAAAAGGCAAATGAAAAATAGAAAAACATTGAGACAGAAAAAATCTATCACAGTCAGAGGCAGAGGTAACACCAAATTTCAGACCTTCTTATTTGAAGGACAATGGATTTTAATAATAGGTAGAGACCTACAACCATGTAATTGTACATGTGCTAGGTCTTTTACAATTGTCAATAATGGTATCCTCCAATATCTTGTCAACTTTATGCTAACAGTAATGTACATGATATACAATGCTCTGCATTTAAAAAAAAATGAGAAACGAAACTCGTAGCTGGACTATAAGACCAAGCAATGTGAGCAGCTGGAAAACATCCCATCCATTGAAATAGGCGAAGGATGGGGGAGGCACCTTGGAAAAGCTATCACGATTCTTCTTTATTGCTGGGCAAAATAACACAGCATTCTGCATCTGAAATGTAAGAAAGCGAAGAAAGATAGCAGAGATTAAAAGGAAGCAGATCTAGGCATAAGGACAGAACCTTCTGAGAAAGCACCAGCCAATGTAATAAGATTTTTTTCACTTCTTTGTGAGTTAATCTTTGAAGATATGATGTTTGTAGGGCCCTTGGAGGTCAACTGTACTGATGGTAAAAATATTTTCCAGATGAAGCAATACAGTCCAGGATGTATAATGGGGTCAATGAAACTGAGAATTAAAGGGAGACTGTGTAAGAAAATCTGAGTTATATGATCACTGCCAATATAACTTGCGTGTTTTCTTCTTATGAGGATTTATCATACCACATATAACCAACTGAGTGAGGAATAATAGAAATATTAAAATTATGATAAAGAGAAACAATAAGAGAATGTTTTAAATTCAAGGAAGAAGAAAGACGAATAAGAAGGGGAAGAATGAGGGAAAAGAGAAAGAAAAGAAAAAAGAAGCATTTTTAACAGGTTGCTTGTACAACCATCAGCGGGCTAGATGGGATATGGCTCGGGGTGAAGAAAAGGGGCAGAGGCCAAGAAAAAGTGATGCGATTCTGAGGATGAGGACGAGAAGACAACCTTGGGTTTGAAACATGCCAGGCAGAAAGTTCTCAAAAATTAACTGAAAGCCAGTGAAGTCCTTGGCAGAGAGGCATTTAGGAACAACTGCACATCCCAGCTTTCCTTCCAAGGCCCAGCGACATCTGCTCAGTGTGGAAACAAAACTGCTGGTGGTCAAACAAGCAAGGAGCACGAGTTCACTAATTCGAGGAGCAGAAGATCATTTTCAAAGGGCATTTAGAGTTGGAAGTGCCTCCCGACATGTCAGGCTTGCAGGCGTTTTTAGACTGAGAGTGCAAAGGAGAGCCTACTTCCTGGTCTCTGAACCCAAAGCAAACGTGTCTTGAAGCTCTTGTGTTATTGAGTAGAGTTCAAAGAACATAAAACAGCCATCCTACAGAAAAGGCTCCTCGAGGACTGTGGTGTCGAGAAGAGATCAGAGGATCAGATCCCCATTAGGGCATCAAAGGGTAAAGAGGAAGGATCCAGGAAGAAGGGTAATAACTTTAGACTTCCACGAGAAAGACTAGAATATTAAGGTGCTAATGGCATACAGCCAGCAAACAAGAGTGCAAATAACTGAATGGAGGGAGAATCATCAGGGTGATATTTACAGTGAGAGAGAGAAGGAAACTGGTGAGCCAGTAAAAAATTAGATAGTAATGAGAGGGGAGGCTTCGACTGGAAGGAGCCTTCAAGGGATACCTTCCCTGGAAACTGAAGTTTTCTATACATGGTAACCCTGGGAAAGCCTAGGAGTTTGTAGTGGGATCCAGCAGGAATGAAGGAAGGACCAGAAGTGAAAAATAGCAAGACAGCTTCTTCTAATAAATCAGCCTAGCCCATAAGCTTGATTGGCAACAGAAACCAAGATTCCCGTTCTCACGCCTCACTATTTTTGGCAAGGTTGACTCTCGTTTTCTCTGAATGGCCAGTTGAGAATCGGGTCCACCTCACTTCAGAGTATACTCCACTGCTTCTGCCATGTCTGCATGGATGATGCCAGAATCGAAAGTTCTCTTCTAGAGTCTTCCTCTCTGGAGGTACTCTCTTATAATCCTATCATCTGTACATGTGGAGAAGGCCAAAGGAAACTACATGTGTTACAAGAAAAGAGAAATGCAAAATAATGACTGCTCGGGTGCACTCTTGGCTTAGTGGCTGTAGCTCCTGCTCTCTGGAAAATGTTTAGCAGCCTGGAAAAACGTCCTAGGTCCCTAAGACAGCTGCAAAGCAGGACGTCTGGCAGAGCCCGTCTAGAAAATGGTGCCTTGGGTGCGGTCTTACCTGTCACTTACAGTGCAGCCGAGTCCTCTCTAATGGTGTTCAAGTTCCAGGAAGATTTTTTAAAAGTTCTTTCATCCCAGCATCCCCACACAGCATTCATAGACCCTTTAATATTTGGAAAGAGGAATGGCAAAACGCCTCACTTCCTTCTTAGGTGAGTGGAGGGAGATGGCAGATGCAGGAAGAGGTCCTTGTTGGCACTGGCCAGGGACACCTGACAAGGTGACAGCCAGGAAACTGTGCAGTGGAGCAGGCAGTGCTCTGGCCAGTGTGGTCTGCAGGGCCAATGTGGCAGAAGGGAGTTGAAAGCTCAATGGATGAAGATATTAGCCCTGAACATGCTCATGCTCCCCCAAGACCTTTACAGGAATAACCAACTGAAGATGGCAGTGGCTGCCTTCCTTGTAGCCTCAACTCAAGGGTCAAATGGAGGGAGAGATAGAAAGCCACCTTGGAAACAGGTTAATGCAATGCAGCTGGGTGTGCGAGCATGACAGTGATGACCCCGACCACCAACACAAAAGGTGTCAGAATGGACCCCTTCACACCTTGCACAGTTGTCCAAGATGTGTACTGAACAAATCCAGCACTCTGATGCCCCTCATCAGCCAACAGGGACCCGCTGTGGTTCTCTCCATCAATGTGTGCCCACTTCTCTGGAGGTGATTTTGGTGATTTCAGTGGTTGTAAGACTGAGGAATTATTACAAAACTAATCAACATCAACATTTCTCTTAACCTCTTTTTAAGAAAGGAGTTAAAACATTAGGTCACCAGGCCACTAGGGAATGTTAGAAAGATAGCCAGCTTCCCAGACAGTGTTAGACTAAGTGCCAGGTGCACCTCAGGCCAGGACCGTCAAGGACAAGAACTGGTCTTAACATATCCTAGAAGAGGCATTTTGTTGGGGGCGTCCAAAGATGAGCTAAGTGCCCAACAAGACTCTTAAATTGTGACTTGATTTAAGAGTCAAGTTTTGTGATACAATGTCAGACTGTATCACAGCAGCAAATATATACTACATACAATTTTACTATGCACACCTACGCAAAACACTCTCATACAGCAAAAGGCATTAACATTACAAATATCTCCGTATCATAGAACAGAAGAGGTAAAATCTGCAACAGAAGACTCGGAGATTTAAAGAACTTAACTAACACATCAATGTGTTTTGTCGCCATCATCACCATCACTAGAGAAAAAGAACGTCAGTAGCCATGCTAATATTTAGCTGACATTTACCGTGTTTTGGTGAGGGAGGGTGATAAATCCTTTACATATGTATCTAATTTAATCCTCAGAATGACCCTACAAACAGAAAAACTGAGATCTACAGAAGTTTATGGAAAAGTGCCCATGATCACACTGCCCATATGTGGCAAACCTGAGGAATTCCCGAGGTCTGTCTGA